>NC_091928.1:13412378-13687064 GCF_041260155.1 Ptychodera flava
GCAAGCGAGAGCGGACATCAGCTGGTGGGCGAATCTCAGCAAATCTTTTGATGGTATGGCTTTCTTCATAGAGGAAACTCCGTTACCCCAGCAGATTTTCACCACTGACACATGCTCAGCAGCGGGAGCGGGCATTTACCAGGTGCAGCCAACGAACAATGCACTTTCAAAGGGGTCCTTACTATGATATTATATATTGTGCATGACAAGTAATGTGAATTGACTAATTTTAAGTCATTAGGGTAATTGATTAGCTGTTCATAATTAGCCCTCCCACTGAAAATTTTTTGACTTACCCTCCCCACTCCAACTTCAATTTTTACCCACTCCCCACTTATTTTTGCCTGTTTCCCCTCCCCACTCTCAATTTTTGAAGCTCTCCTGCCCTAAGGCAAAAAACTTGCCGATTTTCCTGCCCTGCAAAAAAATTCCCCTCAAAATTTTGTCATTCCATTTCCCCAGCAGACATGAAGCTACCTTAGCCTGAGATAAAAAATATTGTCGATTTCCTCTGCCCTGTGAAAAAATTTCCCCTGAAAACTAACATTCCCTTGCAGACATCATACAGTACTGCAATGGCCTTCTATTTGGTTTTTATCCCGAATGATATGGTTGACTGGCTCGTACATGCGTCTCCTATATAACACGACACCCCCAGAAAATTGTACTTTAATTTTCAATGCATATATCCACAGAAAAAAAAAAACTTTTGTGCCCATAGAAATATTCAGATCTTTTTTTTTTTTTTTTTTTTTTTTTTTAAAAGATAAATTTATTTCAACATAGTCACAAATAAAACAAATCTACATAACTGTGAATGCGTTAAAATTACAATGCGTCTTGTGTGAAAAAACAAATAATTAGCTGTTTGATTACAAAGATCATCATATGAATGCATTCAGGATGCATTCTTCTCCTTCCTGTCTTACAAGGCTTGAAAACTTTGTGATAAAATCCTCAGTTTTGTTCATCATCTTATAAATGAAATACAATGTATTCATCCATGAGGAGAGATGATATTTCAATTGCATGACATAGGATTGAAGGGAAACTTTAATCCCATCAAGAGTAAGCGAATTTCGAATATTCCAAACTGTATATTTTACAAAGGAAGTAATACAGTAAATAATGTCAGATGTTGATTATTATCATTTTCGATTCCTGCAATTGCTAATCTTTTGATATTGATATTATTATCAAAGTTGTGGTTTCTGACAAAGAAAGAAATACATTTCTGCCAGATTTCTTTAACATATTTACACTCAAATAAGATGTGTTCCAGTGTTTCTTCTTGGCCACAAATATGGCATTTTCCATCACTTAAATTGAAAGTTTTGGCCAAGCTTCCTGTGACTAGGCCTCGATGGAAAATCTTCCAATTTAAATCATTTACTGAATTGCTGACAATTCCTGTTGAATTAAGACGGCTGAATAGAGTAGCTTTGTAACTGTCAGTGAGACTTAGATTCTCAGCCCATTTTTGACCAATCTGACCTCTGCCATTTCTTATCAACTAATTTCCAATAAAGTGACTTGGTTTTGACCCCACTTTTTGTCAGACCATAATTCTCTAAGTCTAAGATATCATAGTTTTCTTCATTTTTGATGTTTGAAGAAATGATTTGTTTCCAGGAATCTGGAATAGCATTGAGGAGTGTTTCATACTCTGTTTTGATTTCCTCTTGCACATGTCTATTTGTACCTCCTCTAATTTTTGCAATATTTCCCATTGTTGAAGCCAGTCGTTTCTGTCATCATTCCAGATGTCCCTAAGCCTTAAAATTCCACTCTTTGACCATTTGTCATAAAAGAGGACACTTCCTTCATTCTTAATATTGTCGTTATACCACAGAACTTCTCTAAGAAGATTCTGTTTTGATGTTGGCAGATTCACTCTTGTAAGTCTAAGTGACTTCCAGGTATTTAACATATCCCCATACACCATTGGGGTTCGTTTGTTGTTGACTTTGAAATTGAGATGGAGGTAGTGATAATCACTATTAAGTTTATTGTCATAACTCGCTATGAAATATTTGATAAGCTGGCCCATTTAGGGGTCCCCTTATCTGGATTTTCTCAAATAGTTTCATAAGCCACTTTAATTGGAGTGCATTAATTTTTCTTCAATGTCGACAACTTTTTTGCCACAGTCATCATATCTTGAATGAAAATACCCCTTTTTATAACTTCTCGTTTACCTCTCCAAATAAATTTCCATAATTTACTATTTGCTTCATTAATAATTTCCTTAGGTACGTGATCAAATGATGCCAGGTACCATAATTTTGATGCAGCCAGCATATTAGCTACTATTGCTCTGCCTTTAAACGACAGATTTCTAGTATTCCAGATCTTAAGGCAATTCGTAAATTTTTCCATCACTGTTTTCCAGTGTTGTCTAGATGTGTTACTGTTTCCAAACCCAACTCCCAGATTTGTAAAACCTTGTTTGAAAAATCGATCCCCTCCACTGAATCAGTGCGGTTTTTAAAACTCCCAGCCCATAAACCTTTGGATTTCTTTTTGTTCAGCTTTGCACCTGTTGCTTTTATATATTTGTTGAACATTTTCAATGACTGAGTAATACTTTTCAAATTTCTCAAGTAAAGAGTCGTATCATCTGCAAAACTCTTAATTTTTCCTCTTGTTTGTCTGGTAGTATGAATCCTGATATGCTGTCATCTTTACTAATATTTTCGGCTAGCACTTCTGCTGCCATGATATACAGTAACGGTGATAAGGGGCACCCTTGTCTCACACCCTCCTGAAGTTGAATACAGCGAGAAAGAAAGCCATTACACTTAATTTTGCATGTAGTATTATCATAAAGAATTTTTATCCACTTGATAAAGTCAGTGCCAAAGTTGAATTTGTCAAGGACTTGAAAAAGGAAGTCTCTGTTTAACCTGTCAAAAGCTTTTGTTTGGTCAAGACTTATGACAATAAGAGGTTTATCAGTAAAATTAGTGTATTCAATAATATTTCTAGTAAAGACAATATTATCACCTATCTCCCGCCCGGGATGTATCCACATTGATCTGGGCTACATATTTTGCCAATTACCTTCCGCACCCTATTAGCAATTACTTTTGCAAGAATCTTATAGTCTACATTGAGGAGACTTATCGGTCTCCAATTGTTTAAGTCTGCCTTATCTCCCTTTTTATAGAGCAAAGAAACTAAACCAAGTTTCTGGCTGTTCGTTAATTCCCCTGAATTAAAGCAAGCGTTAAATGTTTCAATTAGGTCAGACCCTAAAATATGCCAGAAGCATTTATAGAATTCCACTGAAAGGCCATCAGAACCTGGTGACTTATTGTTGGCCATTGACTTTAAAGCGTTAAGAGCTTCTTCCTGTGTAATTTGACCTTCACAACTCTGTTTATCTTGATTACTTAAAACAATGTTGGTTTTATCTATTAATTCCCTCTGTAGTAGGGTGTCAACATTTTCTTGTTTGTAAAGATCTTCATAAAATTCTGCTTGTATGTCTAATATAGAATCAATATCAGTGACTATTTTGCCACTCTTGTCTCTAACCTCCTCGAATAGTTTCTCTTTACCTCTCTGTTTTTCTAGATTGAGGAAATATTTTGAAGACTTGTCTCCTTGTTCAACCCATTGGGCCCTTGATCGAATTTGCTGTCCTTGTATTTGATTTAATTCGTATGATTTTAACTGGTTTTTAACCTCTTCAATATCACTTGCAGATTGATCTGATGTCATCATATTGTGCAGTCTTTTTTCCAACAGATTACGGTGTTTCTTATTACTTCTGTTTTTCTGTAAACTATACTTAATGGCCAATTCTCGAAGTTTATCCTTGCCTTTGTCCAACCAAACTGAAATGTCATCAAAAGAGGCTTTAGACTTTGCCAAAATTTCCAGAGGTTTTCTACTTGGTTTTTGAAATGAGTACATGACAGGTGACTGTTATTGAATTTCCATGTCCCTTTCCCACGTTTTACACCTTCTAAAGATTCCATATCAACTACAACTGGTTGATGATCTGAAATAACACAAGATAAAATTTCACACTTTTTAACCTCAGTAAACAAGTCACTCGTGAAGAGCCACCGGTCCAGTCTGACTTTTGTCTGATAGTTCTTTTTGTCTTTGCAAAGTCTGTGCCACGTGTATTGGAGAAGATGTGGGTGTAATCTTCTCAAATCATCAGTCAGATTGAACTGATTCATCATAGCTTTAATCTCCCGTACACTACTATCATTACACAACCTAGCTGAGGATATCTTATCTTTGGATGTATCTACAACGCAGTTGAAATCACCGCCACATATTATGGAATCTGATTCATGATCTCGTGAGGCTTTTCAATTTCCTCACTGAGTAAATTGAAATAGTTTTTTCGTTCTTTAACAGAGTTTGGAGCATAGATGTTCAGAAGTAAAATATTAACATTGTCATATTTTAACATAGCAATAATAGTTCGTCCTTCGTGAGCCATTTTAATTACCTTAATGTCAAGTTCGCAATCTTTCTTCCAGAGTATGGCTGTTCCTCTGCTATTGTTTTTATAGTTGTTCCATATTCCCTCACCACCCCATTCTTTTGTCCATGCGTCAGCTTCAATCTGTGATGCGCAGTGTGTTTCTTGTAGAAATATGATGTCTGCTCTTTGTCTTTTTATGTATTCAAAGCATTGCTTCCTTTTTGTTGGGTTTCTTAACCCATTTGTGTTAAGTGTTATCAGCCTGTTCTTCATTTATCTTAGTAGTAGTTGTTATGTTGTTTTGCTTTATTCCACCATTTTCATTTTCTGTATCCACACTATCCACACAATCCATGGTGTCCTCTTCTCCTTGCAAGTCACCATCTCCCTGTTCATCATCACCATCACCTTCATCTTCATCTTTACCGTCATCATCGTCCTCCTCATCTCCTGATGACAGCAGATCATATTTGTTAGATGTATGTACCTTAAATTCTTCTCCATTTGTCTTCTATTTCTACGCCTGAATCTTCTTCTTTGACCTGGTGGTCTGAATGGTGTCATTTCTGCTTGTTCATGGGATCTTTTTATCTTGGTTGTATTATCTTCCCGCACGGTTGCCTGCATGTTATCGGCTCTTTCCATCTGGAGTGTATCTAGAGCAGCGGCCGAGTCAACAGTGCTTGTGTTTGTTGACTTTGCCGCATTCTTTTCATTCTTTTCATTTCTGCTTCCAGATTCAGGGACTTTATTTTCAGATCTGGCACCTACTTCTTCCATCTTTTTGTTTCCATTTATCGGCTTGGTTTTGCTTGCAGAATTTCCGTTTACTTTGGGCACTTCTTGTTTGTTGAGACTGTACTGCCCACCATTTTTCTGCTGTTGTTTTGTAGAATCGACCAAGGTGGTTGTTTGCTGTTGACGTAATCGTGACTGATTAATGGACCATTGTCTACAGTCTTTACGAAGATGTCCTTTTTCCCGCATGCTAAGCATGTCTTCGCTTTTGGACAGGTTTGTCCAATATGACCGAACATGTGACATATGTAGCAAATTACCGGTGAACTTACTTTAGCTGGTTGATCTTGGTAGCTTATCTCGATGGCTGTACCTCCATGCTTTTCATACATACTTGGGGATATCTTTGTTAATCTTCATTCTTATCACCATTCTTCCATCCTTTGATATTTTATAGGAAATGGTTTTTTCACCTTCCACTTCACCATACATGTTTAAGAATGCGATGATACGGCGTACATCCACTTCGGCGTTTAGGTTATCCAGAGTGACTTTTTTGATATCAGTATTAAGATCATCTGGATAAATCCTATCACCGTTATTCAGATCTTTTCTCCACAAGTTTTCTAAAAAGCGCCCTCTATCGTCACAAATATGTCGATATACGTTGTCGATGTTCATTGAACAGTCCCCCTAGCAAAGGTATTGCTTGTTACAGACTTTTTATCGGTTCACCTACATGTAATATTATTTTCATTCATATTTTGGTAAGAAATTATATGAAAATATTACTCAGAGACTGCCAAAAGTCCTTTTAAAGTTACTTATATTTCATTGTTCGAAAACTCAATTCTACCTGGACGTTTGGGGTAAGTTTAGTCACAAAGCACTGATCATGAGGTTAATTTTGTAAATTGACATTTTGATGAAATGATTTTTTTATTATACAAGCAGGGAGTAAAATACTGTGCAATACTTGTGCTAAAATCAATAGATTGAACTATTCTTGTGAAAGTTATCATTGAGCCAATATCCACAATCAGGGCTAAGAAAATTTATGCAGAAAATATAAATTCTATATAATGACCTTGGCCATGTTGTTGGCCATTTGGGTAGATAGTAAATCAGCACATTTAAAAGCTGTTGGGTTTAAGCCTGTGTACATTTCTATTTACTTACCTTGATATTCTTAAAGTGTGGTTGCACGTTCCATGATATTATGTTTAAAACATAGAGTAGTATAAGCTTCTAAGAATTTATTAAGATTTAATAACTGCAGTATTTGGTATAAATTACAATTTCTTCTCCAACAAATTTAACACCTATGCGAATTTAGCCTTGGTCACTATGGCACTATGGAAAGTGGAGATCAAGCAAATCGAAGATTTTTACAGAGTGGTCACACAAAATAAAGGATGTCACCACACAGTCATTTAGAAGACTGAATCCCACCCTCATGCAAGGTCAAATGTAAATTATAGGTGATTGTACACACCTTTTAGCATGTTGAAGCAACCTGTAATCCCAAATAAAATTAAGAACCTTTATATTTTTGAAGCTTGAGTTATACATGGTTCCCCCCAAACCCATTGTTATCAATGGTGATCTTGGACCTGTATACAGGGAACTGGGGGTGAAAGGGTTAAATCAGCTTGCGACCGATAACACTCAACTATCTTGGCACAAGCTAAATTTATGCAAGCTGAACGATGAGTTTGAATGGACTGTGGGGAGAAGAATCAAAATTGCACAATTGACACAAAACAACAATATTGACAATAATCAATAATATTTGTATTCCCACAATGTGGCATACTAGTACTATTTTTGTATTTTCTTAATTTCCAGGCATGCGGTAACAATGAAGAGAGAGAGTAGATATTTTTCCTTCAAATTTGTTTAAGTTACATTCCCCTACAAGAAATTTTGTGATACCCTTTCATTTCGTACCAGGTTCACACCATACACCCACAGACAGAATACATTATATGAATTGAAATGAAGATACAATTTGCTCCTGGAGGAAAAGTACTCTTACTGGAACGTGTTGTATTGTATAGGGCTTACATGATCAAAATTCAATAGCAGTTAATTTGTCATACAGTCGAAGAGTATTGGATATCTTAATATCAATTTCATAGTTGTGTACAGATTCCATTCCCAATACTGCAACAGTATAATTAGTCCATTTTACTAGGACTCTCCACAACTGGGTGTATGAATGCTGTTTATAAAGAAAGTAACGAATGCATTTCCAGATTAAAATGAATGTACTTGTTTTAATCACTTGAAGATCACAACATATCCAAAAACAGTACAGTCTTTTGCTTCAGGTTATATCTTAGTTTAGCCTATCTTACAGTTGATAGTCAACAATTTTTTCTCTAAAGTTGAACCGCTGTAAAAGTCAATGACGTAATTTGTCATCACACACCAACCTACACCAAGAAATACCTATAATTTGTGAGTGCATTAACTACAGACACTTAACAGTTGTAGAATCTATTTACTAGCACTCTAGTCAATTTGTGGTGCTAATATGATCCTTTGTTACATTGAAGTTAGGCTGTGATGTGTCAATAGAAAATCTTCATACGTGCTTTGAAACAATAAGCCAAATTACATCAAAGTGTTTCTTGGCAATTTAATCACAAATTATAACACTCTCCTAGGCAAACTGCAAATATATCATGTGATTTTTCAACTTCAAGAACACATTTCCACAGGACATAATTAAGGAATGTGGATAATTAAAACACATGCATGGCAAACGTTATTAATTGCATTAGGGTGGGAGGGGATGTACCCATATTTTGATTATGGCATGTACATCACGCTGTTTTGACACTACAGTTTAGCTTGTACCAAGTCGGTGCTATACACAGATATATAATTATACCAGACAGAATGCCCTTTTGCCTGACTGTGTGGTGTAGTTAAACACCTTTCTGCTTTTTTAATTACGTGGCCAACAATCCAGCCATTTACACGTCTGTTGGACGTTCAATTTGTTTCAATGGCATAAATCCTGATCGTTTCTTTGCTGATAATTATTTTTTGCACTTTCAAACTTTCGCATGGTGGAGGAAGGGGGTTGAGGTGGAAGGCAATTATTTGAGTTTGCACTGCACGTGTTTCGAAGCTTATGTTGTAAATAACTCTTTAAGTACTGTATTTTTTTAAAAGTTAAAGCGTAATTGTCCCCATACAGTAAACACAGAGAAGGCAGCCACATTGCTTTTCATAATGTTTTAGTAAATGTTTATTACTTTTTCTTCCGTGCTGAAATTTGCATGGTGTCCCTGAGTTGTACTCTTGATTTTGCAAGAGATTGGTTACAAGTGTCCTTGATGAAGATGTTAGCAAAAGTTGACGTTTTTCTAAAATATTAGTCTAGTGTTCTCTTCACATTTTTCTGCACTTTTACATTGTGCCATGGTAACCTAATATGGGAATTAACATTGGTATTTTTATTTTTTATCCTTTGTGCACCAAAATTTTAAGAGGAACAAATTCCTGGTGAAAATCACTTTGTTGTCAATGCCTGGTCAAACAATACAGTCTATTTGTACTTTGCAATGAGAAGGCACATGTTCACTTAGAACCCTCTGGCAGTAGTCATTTGCAAGAATACTTGTATTATACTTAAGAGGCCTATAACAGACGGAACTCTCTTTTAAAGCCACATTGTCCATCGAAAGTAGTGAAAACTGGTTTCAAGTTAAGACACAGAGTTCCGCGTTTGCATGCAAGTCTTCTCTCCTGAATCCACATTCAATTCAGTGCCAGTCCAGAATCCTTTTATGTAATATTTCATACACAATTTGGTTACGGAATCTTCCTACCTCTTCCTGCAATAGAAAATTAATGAAAAACTGTTACAAGATAATTAGCATAACACTTATCTGATTGAGTCATCGAGTAACTTGGCGACACTGCATGGCTTACCTGCAGTGTAAATTTCTATTGGCTACTGGAAACTTGTGTCATTTACATTTTTCTGCCAAAGACCAATAACTTGTCCACTACATAGAATCTTGACAGTAAGCACAGCAGCAATCAAGATATTTTTAATTCATTTCGATCGCCATTGTTCAACTCTGAAGTTTTTGAAATCTACCAACTTGAGCAATAGTAAGTTTTCTTAACTATCTGTGTAGAACACGATTGGAACTAATTTGGGATAATTGGATTTTCATGTTTTTCAAATTTCTCAAATATGTTTGGAGCCCTATAGCTTAGTGTTGAAATATTACAAATTACTTGTAAAAACAAGTGTTTAACGTGAAAAGAAAAGCAGATGAGGTTACATTTGTAGATGGAATCGACATTACTTTGCCTTTCAATTATCCCAAATTAGTTCCAATGGTGTTGTAGGTACGAGATTTATCTTGTGTAAACTGAGAGTATAAAAACTAACAAACAATATTACTGAGCATGTGTCTCTTCTGTGTTATGTTGTATATTGCACTTCCACTACTGTAACACTTACTTGTGTAAAGTTCACAGCAACATCACTGGCAATCAGTCTGGCAAAGAGGCACACGAAGACACCACAATCAAACCCTTTTCTTTGTTGTGGCACCTGTCTTACACATTCTAAGGTCCAATTCCATACTGCTGCGTCTTTTCCATAGACTTTTTTCCTCTCCAAAGACAAATATTCTCTATACGACAAAAGTGGTAAAAATTTAAAAAATAATTTACACAGTCAAAATGTGCAATAACAAAATCTGACATCATTCAGTAAATGACAATTAAACTCAACAAGCTGTGCATCACAACATTCTCCATCATTGTCCTTGTGCCCTTTTTGCTCACGTGTTGACACACGTGGGCATATGTCGCAGCGATGTCTGTCTGTCTGTGTGTCTGTCTGTCTGTCTGTCTGTCTGTCTGTGTACTCAATATCTCAAAAACAGCTCATCAGATCAGAATCAAATCTGATACATAGATTCAGTTTGCAAATGGCAAGAACTGATTAGTTTTTGGTGGGTGTGGCTTGCTTACTTTTTGCTCATTTGCATAATTAATGATTTTAGAAAAAACTGATATATATTGACAACGACAGCACACAATTTGATGAGATTCGCTACAAATGTTGATCACACCAAGATATATCAGCTTTGAAAGATATTAAGGGGTGACGTGAAAGATAATTACTAATTTGCATGTTTAATGAAATTTTCTAATTAGGAGTATATATCTGAATATACTCGATCAAAATTGACGAAACTTGGTATGCATATTGAAGATACTATGATTTAACATTATTGAAAGTCATTAAGCATTTACTTCATCCAAATCCTAATTTGCATATTAATGACCTTTTGAAATTAAGGATATCTATTTGAAGTTACAAAACCAAAATTGATGAAACTTGCCATGTACATTAAGGATATTATGATAGAACATTATTAAATGTCATTCAGCATTTTTACATCAGCCAATTCCTTATTTGCATATTTTATGAACTTTCCTAATTAGGGGTATTTATTTGAATTAACGAGACCAAAGTTGATGAAACTGGCTATGTACATTAAAGATACTATGATAGAACATTATTGAAAATCATTAAGCATTTTAACTTTAGCCAATTTCTTATTTGCATATTTAATGAACTTTCATAATCAGGGATATTTATCTGTATTGACTGAACAAAAGTTGACAAAACTTGCTATGTACATTAAAGTAGCTACGATACGACATTATTGAAAGTCATTAAGCATTTTACTTCATCCAGCTCCTAATTTGCGTATTTAATGAATTTTTGAAAAAAGGGATATATATTTGAATTTACATGACCAAAATTGATGAAACTTGCTATGTACATTAAAGATACTATTATGTAAGCTAACGTTATTGAAAGGCATTAAACATTTTTGCTTCAGCCCATTCCTTATGTGTGTATTTAATTAACGTTCCTAATTAGGGATATATTTTTGGATTTATTTGATCAAAGTTGGCATAACATGCTATGACATTGATGATTACACCAGGTTATACCAATATTGGAAGTCATTTCGCACTTAAGTTTTCATGTCAGCTGATTAATAGTTTGCATATGTAATGAGCTTTCAAAGTTTGGAATATATAGTTTGAAGGACTTGACCAAAGGCGATAACACTTGCTACATAAGTGGTGATACAATTATAGCAGTCAAAGAGATTAATTATTTTTATTTCAGTTAATTACATATTTTAATACTTAATGACCTATAGAGTTAATCTGTGGTGAATATTGTTTATTATGTTGATCATAATACTTTCAATGAAGTTGCAAACATGTAGCAAATGTTCAAATTTATACATAACTGCAATATATAATGAAACACGTGAGCATTTACAGTTCATATCTGGTTGAAAGTAAGTTGTACAAGATTTGATTCAATTTCGGAATTTTTTAATTTTTCTTTACACATTCTCATTTTGTATTGGCAATGTCCTTGTGTCTACTGTGTGTTCACGGTGTTTGTTGCCCTTTGATTCAGATGGCTAACAGGGCACATGGCTGTATAATGAAAGTGAAAGTTCTCAGTTTTCTCTGTGAAAAGCAATACCATTCTTTAACACGTTGGAAAATCAGAAATCTGTATGTGTAAGATATTTCACCCCCTATTGTTTAATATTGCATTAATATGGAGCATTCAGCAAAACTTAATTTTGTCCTTTGTGCTTGCACCAGTTCTCATGGTTATTCAAGAGGAGCTACCCACTTTTTCATACAAAGCCAACGTGCTAAAAAAAGATGAAACTAGAAATTGGGGCTGTTGATGGGAAAGAGTGCTTTGACAACGGCAGAGATCACTTCCCGACGGGCATGGAATTGCGTAGCAATTGATGCTCAATGCAAACAATAGTAAATGCAATCTTATGTGTTTACTTAGTGAATCACTAAATGCTATAATACCTGTAAGAAAAGTGTCCCTGCCCTTGTCATGTGATGATCACCAACTTATGTACTTTTCATATCCTATGTACACAAATTCCCACCGTATTTCCCGGTTTCTTTGTAAAAAAAATTATACCGTATGTGGCAAATAACTCTCCTCCTTGATAACTGTTACAAGTATATGTACTTTTCTTCTTCTGTACAGTTTTGCCATATTGTCTGAATTGTAGTCCATACATGATAACCAAAATACTCAGTATGAAAACAAAGTATCACCAAGTACTTTACACATATGATAATCCACATGTACTTGATGTAACTTGAACTTCGGTATACCTGACGAAATCAGAAACAAAGTGATGAAGATATTGCCAGCAACTCACACAAACAACATTTTTTTTAGCCAGGTTTTAATATTGCATAGGACTTGTTGCTTTCAGTGATTATCGATGGAGATAGTTTATCTCCCCATTTGATATATTTAAATCTTCGACTTTCTCCATAAGTAAGTTCAGTCTTTTTGGCTATCTTTCTGATATTTAATGGATCAGGTAGGTGATAAAGAACGAATTGTAATCATTTTAAAAACTTTCTTTTGCTCATACAGCAAGTCCATAGAGTGTTTCCCAAGGTTACAAACAGTTTTTTATTACCAGCGGCTTTACACTCATGATGTTTTAAAGCTGAGTAGATAAGACTGATATTTGAGACCAAATTAAGTACCCTTGATAGACAGACTGGTTTTAGTTGATTTATTTGTACGGCTCACATACTACTACGCGACTTCTTCATAATCAAGTAAACTCATTTCTTCTAAGTTGACAATTTTTATAAGGGAATGTACTGCTTGATGACCTGGATATTGGAGTGCCATAGTATTCAAGAAAATGTGCGATAGAATAGTGACAAGGCAATTTAATGTCAACTCTTTTACAGATGATTTCTAAAGTTGGTGTCCGAGTAGAGCAGAATCAGTCTATTTACAGGACAAGAAGAATGTGAAGATTGGTGCACGTGATTTATTATGGACGAATGTATGAAACACGATTGGAACTAATTTTGGATAATTGGATGCTGAAGTGTTGTCTGTTTGATCTGCAAATGTGATCTCATCTGCTTTTCCTTTTAAGATACAGACTTGTTTTTATGAGTAATTTGTAATATCGCAATATTCAGCCATAAGGCACCATACAGGTTTAAAAATTGAAAAAAATGATATCCAATTATCCCGAATCCAATCGTATTATCATGAATATAACCTCTCATAGTTCTCCTAATGATTATTACTTTTCAAATGTAATTTGCAGTTATAGGCAGTTCAATTCTAACAAGGTTACAAATTTGCATCTGTTTATTTGAAAGAAGTTTATACCATACCGTTGTACAGAGTTTTATGCAAACACTTTGGACGTTTTCTTTTCTTTTCTTTTTTTGCATTGGTTTAGTTAAGTTTAGATTTTTTTTTCATTTGCTTTTTTTTTTTTTGCTTCGTTTTCTTTCGCTTCGTTTTGTTCAGTAAAATGAAGCTTTGTTCAGGTAACTTCAATACAACATGTACGTGTATTTTATTTTATCCTTGTTTAGGTTAGTTTAGCGTAGCTTTGCTTTGTTTAGCTTAATCCAATTTAGCTTAGTGTAAGCAAATTTGAGTTTATTTGTTTTATTACAAATGCAAAATTAATTTTGGTCTTTAATGATGTTGCCCCATATGAAACGGTTTGTCACCCACTTCCTTTTTTGCCATATAGCAATAAACATTTTTGAATCATACGTATTTGCTTTCTTATACAAGATGTCAATGGCACTACGTTTGTTTGTTAATAAAAAACTAACATATTACCGAAATGGTGTGAAATAAAAAGCATTTTGATGACAGGGACAATATTAATAATCGTCACCTTATTGTATTAAGGTAATATGCACCTCGAAAGTGAAAGACTTAAACTTTTGCTCAAACTTTCCTTAAGGAATCTTTCAACCATTCTCTTACCAAAGCAAAAATAAAAATCAGGGGTCACCGTGCCAAATGTGGTACTAGGGAGACAAATAACTTGCAATTTCTCGATATTTAATATTCAAAATGGCCGCCATCCCTGTGTTAACTCTGTGGGAAAAATACAATTTTCGATTTTCGAAAAATTAAGACGGTGAAAAGTTTTCTTTCGCCAAGAGCTTCAAAATGAGCCCCCACAAGTGGTAGGTCAGAAGAAAATTCATAAATTTGAAGGCCCAAATTTCTGTACCCGAGGTGCATTCTACCTTAAGGCTTTAGTATTGTTTTACACATTGCTCGGCTGCTGTACGGATGGGATTTGACGCTGCGAATCAAACAGATTTCCTTGATTTTCCATCAAGATGTTCATGAATTCTAGGGAATGAATGTGGTTCAAACTTTGTGCCTCGATCGCCGCAGATATTTTGTGTATGACACGATGTGCAGTTAACCTGACAACTTGACCTCGATGATGTGATCACTAAATAGCATTTGCAAGTAGGGTAAAACAGACGTTTCTCTGTTGTTTATGTTCTGATGTAAATGTATTTGTTGGTGTTACTACAGAAAGTCAACTAGTCGGCCATGGATTTTGTCGCATCGTCAAGTACTTCATATGCATATATTAATTAGAGATGTATATCATATGATAACAATACAACGTGAAGTATAACTGTGATATACGATACATGATACCTGAGAGTCAGTCAAACCGTATTGAGTCAATTCAGAAACATTTTCTTAAATATTTACATCATAAACAGGGATGTCACAGTGACTTTTCATCTTGGTGTAATTGTGACTACAACTTGCTCTGTAATCTTTTTAAAATTCAACCTTTGTTCTTAAGTAGGAAACTATTTGATTGTATGTTTGTGCGTAAATGCCTTTTATCTTCTTATGACTCTACAGATTGTACAGCTTTTTATGGTCTATGCGTACCTAGATACTCTGCTAGACATAGACCTCTGTTACACATCCCTTATTTAGAGTTGTTGTTACAAAAATGGCCTGATTGGACGTACGTCACGACTTTTAATGATCTGATTGATAAGGTTTGCGATGTCGATGTTTTTGAAGAATCTCATTCAACTTTTAATTTGTTTTTGTCATTGTTTGAATGTTAGAGTGCTTTTTTGTTTGTATAAATTTTAGTGTATTTTATCCTTTTTTATTATTTTCTTGTCTGTAAGTGGCTGCCTGATGGCGCTGTTGATGAGCAAATAAAATTTAAAAAAAAACCTTTCATGTCATAGTCCACCCAAATGTGAAAGTTAAATAGATGCGCCCTGTAGAGGGCGCTATTAGAATTGCCACAGAGTTTGTTCCTCTGCTTAAATGTATTTCTCTGAAATGTCTTGTTTTTTTTTTCAAAAAATAAAAGAATAACAAAAAGCAAAAAATGAGAGACTGGCAAATGTTTGAAGATTTCGTTCAGAAAAGCAAGTACAAGGCCTAAAGAAACTTTTTATTGGCAAGTACAGACCACTGTCTCTGACTCACAAAAACAACAGCGCTGCGTTTAAGAAAATCAGATGAACACTTGATGTCGTCTCCTCGATATATTTACTCTCCAAATGGGTCAAAACGGGCTGTAGATCAGAAGATAAATTCTTTGTAAGAATAAAGGCCTTTATAGCTGGACGATGTGTCCCCTGGGAACATTCTGCCAGTTTAAAAGAACGGTGCCATACGTAGAGTTCGAAACGACAAACGTGTGCTGTAGATAGTTGGAAATTGTTTTTCTGATAGCCTGATTCCAATGCGTTTGTTTTTTACACCTCGATAGGAATGTAGCATCCATATCGGATTGTGTGCGGAAAGAAACCCGAAAATAAAGAGAGCACCTCGATACAACAATTGTCATGTGTGTAACCAACGAGCCAATGTCAGACACATGCTTTTGCATTTTTTATTTAGACGAAAATAGATCACTCCAATAAAATGGGATCTACGTAAAAACGTCTAAGAATAGTTTCTGATCTATAATATCAGGGATGTCAAGAGTGTTGGAGTGTGTTAGACATTTTTCACTATAATATATTCTACTTTTTGTCTCGTTTTTATCGCTTGCACCGTGTTACTCACTTTCGATATTGGACAGTGTACAACCAAGCAAATATCTGATTAATTATGCATTTCAGTTATCAGTACCGTTTTATAAAAGAGAAATGTCTGAATAATTGGTTACCAGAACTCTTTTAGATGAAGTAACTCTCTGCTGTTGCTAAACCTTTACGAAAGAAGTGCCCGTAGCTTCTTAGCCTAAAATGCAGTGGAGAAAGTCCCATTTTTTATGAACATAGCTTAGCATCAGGAGTTTACGGGCATGACAGTAAAACCGAACATAATTATGGAAATGCCAATAAATACACAAAAACTGTCACGAGTTAGCCTAGAAATACGCATTGCCAGAGTAACGGAAGTAAATCCATGCCAAACGGAAAGTAAGTAAAGTTGGAATACAGGGATAGACTGAGACGTACATCTGAGACTGGCATAAACTTGTTTGAAACCAATGATTCTATTGCACAGAATGAACTGAAACTAATAATATGTTAAAGTCTAAAGACTAACATATTTAAACTAGTTTGAAACCTATGATTATATTGCACAAAAGGAACTGAAACTATATACTAAATATGTTAAAGTCTTGCTAGGAAAATTTCTCTCAATTTGAGGTACTCACTGGTTAGTCACATCAAATTACATCTCTTCAAAACATAGTCATCCCTTATCCTATCTTATCTTATCTTATCTAGGGCGTACGTTGACTTGAACACAGTCCCTCAGTGAGTTTGAGTTGAAAGTTAAGACTGATCGACTAGTTTAAGTGGGCAAAAATCTCATCATTATCATAACTCTGCTTGGTGGCGTTGGCTTAACGCAGGCGCATTTCATGAGCAGGACCAATGCATCGATGACTGTTGCAATGCTATCTTCTGCACTTTCCGCACAATAAACAGTCACAAAAGATGTTGCCAATCCCAGTCAATGTATTTCCAGTCAGTTTCAGAAGAATAGCCTGCCATGATGATGATGACACATTCGTTGTGCACATTGAATAAGCAATGATTTATCTGGCTCTGCCTTTACATGAATATTTCGACTACGGCTGCAAGCGATTTAGTTACACCTGCAAAAGTAAATTACAAGTTTAGTACTCAATCAAGCACTATTATAACAGCTCTGTGGTCAACCAGCAATCATTTATCAGTTACGTTTATTAGTAAATAAATGAATCACAATTGTTCAACTTTATTATTTGTCGTTTTGCTTGAGAATCTGCATTGTACACAGTAAAACGAATTACGCAACTTCTGCATCACGTACAGCCTTATCGAGAAAGTCAGGTTGTGGGGCAAATGCAGTCAAAAACTCGCCAAATTCGCTGTATAAAATTGTTGAAGTCCGACGGCGGAAATCCAAAATGTTGTCACTGTTTTCTGTACTTGTTCTACGATTACCGTATACATTTTAACATAATGTGAACAATCTGTGCTGTAACTTTATACATTGTATTTCATCGAATAGTGAGTTTCATAAGTATTACTCGTGTCATTTTGATGCGTCCTTTTAATTCTTTTCAGCTGTTGCTATGTGTTCGACATTCAATCAAGAAGTTGGGAACCTTTTGCAGCACAATGCAAACACTGAAGCACTTTGTGATGCGAAATTCCCATTGCAGTTAACGTCAAGTTTCGTCAGAAAATGCATCAAATAATTAATTGCCAAAAAAAAATTGATAGGGCATTTCTTTGAAAATTAAGACGGGACATCAATTTTGTTACTTACACTGAGACAGCTTGCAGTTAGAAAGGTAGAATGCAACAAGGTAGCTATCATTGAAAAGGTTTTTTATTTCATTTACAAACGGAATTAAATTGTCAGTGTTGCCAAGTTGCGTACAAGTCTGAGTATTTGCATAGCTTTATGTATGTATTTTATCTACTTATTTGAGATGTCTACAGTTTAACTTCCCATAGAAGAAGGCCGTACTATTTTTATTGTACTCAGTGTTCTATTATATTCTATGCAAAAAGCATAATCCAAATTTCGGTTAACATTTCACATTGGTTCAAAATTTAAAGTTTTTTTGACACCTACGAAATACGTTTACTCTCTGCGGTGTTTTTTAAGCACGACATGGTCAGTATGGATGCATATAATCTTATTTTGATGACAGGTTCTGAAATTTCGTCTCAACAAGGTCATTCATTTAACCACAGAGAAACATATAGACAGAGTGGCAACACTTGCATGCCTTTTGTTCCATGGTCGTCTCGGTAGACTATTGGCTTTTCATATTAAAATGAGCTTCAAAGGTGTTAAACTTTTTGGAGGCTTTGTTTGTGGTTGATAATTACACGAGATTATGCGAAAAATACGACGAGATGGCATAGTACTGCCAGTCGCGTAGCAACCATAGTTACTTTGTGAGCTCTCAGACCAGAAACACTGCTTCACGCCAATCAAAACATAACACGCCAGCAGTTTCATAAACATGTCCTTCCTTGACGCACGTGTAAAAGACGGTATGGCTGACCGTAAACCATTGAGTAAAACCAGACAGTATCGATAAAAGACTTTCAAATTTGGTTCAAATACACTCATTATATATTCATAAAAATATGAGAGGAATTTTTAAAACGGTAAAACTCATTTTCATGAAGCTCAAAACACTCCCGTTTTCGCCAGCACGTCAATTCTGCTCAGCACCACACGACAACAACAACACAAACTTTGCCGAACATACTTTCGCTTAACAATTGGCGAAAATCCGAAAATTACCGAAGGATTCATGGTCGGCACTCTTCGGAAAAGAGAGGCGAGAGCAACCTGAGGCGAGGCGAACATGGATGGGTTACGTAACCGCTACACGCCTTAAACAATATCCGTTGCCACTCTATCTATCTTTCTCTATGATTTAACGGGCCAAGTTTATACTTAACAAAATGGCAACGTTCATCATTTTCCCAAACTGGAGAACTTGCATGGTAAAAGATTATCATCATGATGTATCTCTCACTGTTCCTTTGAATGTTTCAGGTTGTTAGTAATCCTCAGATTTCTTATGATTTATCATACATTCTAAAGCTGTGTACGAACTGACGTAATAAAAATAGAACTGAACGATTCAACGAAAGTTCTGGCATTAAAAAGAAACGAAATAAAGTAAAGTGACGCCTTTGGAGGCGCTGTACATAGCGTCTGTGATGTTTCTGCAGAAGTTGCACAATATGTCATCACAGCTAAAAACAATTAAATGATTAGGCGTTAATGACATGAAGATATTACAGATAAAACTCATTGAATAAAATAAATTATGAGGGGAAATGAATAAAATAAATTATAAGGGGGAAAGTGAAAAGCGAAAATGAACAATAGAACTCTCAGAAACTTCTGCGATTTATTTCAACTAATACTTCACAGTGCATCCGGACCATCTCCAAGTCCTGAAAGCTATCATTTCATTACAATATCGAGTGTTAAAAGTTTCTTTACTTCATCATTCATTCCGCTACTGCACGATAGGTCAAATCCACCTGTTATGGCAACATAATTCTAAGTCAAAATAGAGGGAGCGAAAGAAATTCCAATGAGTCATACGACATCTATTAATCTAAGATAAAAGATAAAGAGGCGGCGAAAAATACGATAAATCATACATGGGTGCGTCACAAATTAGAGCCTGTTTGTTAAATCGCCTGTTATCGATGTTATCGCTTTAATTATTATAGATAATATGTAAGTGGGCATCTAGGGCTTGCAGAATGCCATCGCTGGTCTTGCATTCCACAATTGCGGACAACGGTTAAAAAACAACTCGGGTTTTAATTGTTCGACCACTTTTTAGTATCTAACTTGTGCATTATCAAGGGTCGAGCCATGTTCACAGACACTTATCTAAACTGATTTTTCGCCATTAAAATGTATCTATACAGCCGACATGTAGTCGGCGATCAGTATGACTTCAAAACATCGATATGATTTCAACTTTGTCCCTTGATTTTAAGGTAGATTTAATTTGTAAAAAAACAAAACACTAGCCCCCAATAATTCTGTTTAGAGCCTTATCATATATTTTATATCCAACTGAAAGAAAATAAATAGCACCGACAATTATAAATTCAAAAATATGCACGCCTTCATCAGCATTTCATTATAGAGTAGGTATACTTTGGGAGAAAGAGCCCTCCCATTTATTAACTGTTTCCCGAGTCCCTAACCTAACCTGACGAATTAAATCGTAGCAACTAGTGTGTCGTCAAAAGTCTTCATATAACGTACAAAGCGACCATGATAAGGAAGGTATTTTCAGACTCTTGTTTTTAACCCTGTATTTTACTGCACTTTTATCACCGGGACATGTTCTGGTCAGGGAATTGCTTGATGTCCTAACAGACGTAGAATATTGCAAACTGTGTTTCTGTGATGCCATTTTGACTCCTTTACAAGGGGAGAGAGAGAGAGAGAGAGAGAGAGAGAGAGAGAGAGAGAGAGAGAGAGAGAGAGAGAGAGAGAGAGAGAGAGAGAAAGGCTTTCACTGAAACGTTAATATTGAAAGTACACATATAATTAAAACTTTAAAACCATTTCATTATGACGAGTACAACATAATTTTTTCACAGGCTTATAGAGAAGACTGCCTGCGAAAGGTGGCCGTCTTCCTATTGTATGCTTATACTATATTGGAAGTGACATAGACTACTATAAGAAGTATATTTAGTATAATTCGAAATGACGCTGAGCAGAAAGCAAGCTCAACCATATTGCAATAAATCGCCATTTTATTTATAATATTTCGTATTTCATATTATATCATATCAGTATATTGATGGCCCAAATACAGCGATCTGATTGGTAGAAAAGCAAAAATAACTGTTGACCCATGGTATACTCACGATATACCGTGGCTGGCACACGCGCGAGCTCTCAGCAAGAACAAAAATTCTTTTTTGACGTTTCGTGCAAGAATTTCAAAATACTGATATGACATAATAGCAATTAATCACATCCAGCTACGGTATACCACTAAGTTTTGACCAGGTCACTTCATATATGCACTCGCTATCGCTCGAGTATATATGTCGTGAACTGGTCAAAATTTCATGGTATACCATCGCTGGTTGTGCTTATTTCTTGTAAAGTAGTATGCGCCTCGAAAGTGAAATACAAACTTTTGCTCAAACTTTCGTTAAGGAATCTTTTAACCATTCTCTTTCGAAATCAAGAATACAAATCGGGGGTCACCGTGCAAATTCTGGTACTAGACAAATAATCAAAGATTTATCCAAATTCAAAATAGTCGCCATCCCTGTGTTAACTCTATGGAAAAAAATAAATTTTCGAATTTCGAAAAACCGCCGGGTGAACAGTTTTCATACACCAAGAGATTCAAATAGACCCCCACATGTGGTATATCAGAAAAGAATTGTAAAAGTTTGATAGTCCGAATATCTGTCCCCGAGGCGCGTTCTACCTTAAATATTTCATAATCCTGGGTTCTAGTTTGAGCGTGCAGCGCACGAGATGTATCTCAGTGGGTCTGCAGTCCGATACTTGACACAGTCCTCGTAACGTTCCGCCGTTGGCTCGATTAGGATGGGGTTCAATTTATATTCTGACCCTGGATGAAATGTAATGGGAACCCCTGATCAGTGATGTCATCAAAAATAAATATTTACACAATTTCGAATCAGAAACACGCCGAAAAACGAACAGCTAAACCAAGACCGACTGGAGGCAGAAAAATATAACTTCTGTTAGCAAGAAGAGATAGTGTTACATCGAATATATAGCCGTAGACGTTTATCAAATGTTTTAAGTAGCGCTTTGTTTGCTACGACAATATCAAATGACGTTACTCTACCATTTGCCACACTTCTACTAGTCAAATATGTCTCATGGCTGATTATTAACATTCGATAGATTGACTTTGTATATTGGACTTTGTGGGTAGACCCGTAAATGTGTGCAGTTTTATATACCACGAAACACATTCATAAATATCTCCTAAAATACAAGAGAAATCATGAAGCAAAATTGTTTTGTTCAATTTTTAGAGAAGTGGTCGATTTGAAAATGTCTGGGTTTTTTATTCGGCTACTTAACTGTGTAGAAAAGGAACGCCTGCGAATACAATTAAAGAGTAGAATGCACCTCGGGACAGACATTCGGACTCTCAAATATTTACATTTCTTCCTGATTCACCGTTTGTGGTAAACGGGGCTCATTTTAAAGCTCTTCGAGTGAGAAAATATCCACCGTTTTATTTTTTTTAAATCGAAACACTTGTTTTTCTTCTGGAGCTAACGCAGAGATTGCTGTCATTTTGAATTTTAAATATCATTGAATTTCAGGTAACTTTTTTCTCCTCTACCAAACTTTGCATAGTCACCTCCGATTTTTATTCTTAATTGGTAAGAGAATGGCTGAAAGTGTCATTGAGAAAAGTCTATTCACTATAGAGGGCGCATATTACCTCAAGTATGACCTCATAACATCGCATCCACAGTGCACTGCAAGCGTAACGACATCCAACGTTGTTGTGTACATTTCATATCGACGGTCTCTGCTCACAAAACTCTTTCGAACAATGGATATTTTGTTTGGTACGTTGGCATTACGGTCATTTAACAGTTTTCATTCGGCTCTGGCGAGAGTAATGTGTGTGGCTTCACCTTGTGGCCTATAATTTGGCAGTAATGCTTATAAAGAGGAGATAAGAGTGAAATGAAGAAGAACGAATTTTTCTTCCAAACAGAGTCCGTGAAGATTCTTTTAGAAAATTACATCACAAATATTTTCTGAAACGAAAGAAGGTTCAAATGATAAAATCATGGAAAGTGATTGTTGTTTTTTTTTATGACTACAGCACATTTAATAAGTTATACAATAATGGCAACACAGCGGTAGAGGGCGACATCTCGCAAAACATTTTTCCAGATTTTCTCGTCTTGTCCTGGATGTTTCGTTTTGACCAGAGGGTATTAAGCTCACTTATACGAACATTCACATATAGAGAATGTATATACAATACTAAAAAAGAATCGACACATGCACAAAGTGGCTGCCAGACTCTGTTCCGAGTCGGCCGTTTATGCAGAATCTGTCCCGTGAAAGGTGTATTAGTGTGCATTCATGTAAGTATTTCAAGAAACAAAAAGACGCCCTTATAAGGATATCCAACAACCAAATGTCTTGCATAAAAAAACAAAAAAAACCAAAAACAAACAAACAAACAAACAAACAAACAACAACAAACAACAGAAAACAATAGCCACCTAGCATCATGGTGTTAATTTCTTACCGGAGAAAATATTTCGGCATCGTCTGTCATGGTGTTTCCATTTTCAGAAGTTTAAAAAAGTAATGTAAGTGTTCCTGATTCGACTGTTTGAAGATGAGAAGCGTGATGATATGGTAATTTATTTCCTGTAGTGAGCTGTAAAGGGTAGTTGCTAATACGTGGAAACCAAGAATGACGAAGTATCAACCCAAATATGTTAGTAGACTAAGACGTTAGTGATAAAAAGTAAGTGACTGCAAACGTTGTCCATACAGCGCCACCTTTGGCGGAGTTAAGCGGTCATACCTCAGGCTGATTCTCGTTTCCCCAGCCATCCCAGAGAACAATGGTCCCTGTAAAGCGCATGATATCAAATTGCGCCTTGTTGTCGGTCAACGCACTTTATCACTCGTTTCACAAAATAGGCTACACACAATCCAGTGCTTGTTTGATTTCTGTAACTCCTACGCTCATATCTTTGACAAATCCGCTTTCTACGACATCGGTATATCTTGTTGATTTATTTCATTCCGTCACATCTAATTATGGCTCACCATTGTTTACTTGCTTCAAACTATGTTTGTGCCACAACAACAACCATTATGAGAAGTCTCTGACAATTATTTGAACACCTATCCTCTCCCCCCTCTCTCTCTCTCTCTCTCTCTCTCTCTCTCTCTCTCTCTCTCTCTCTCTCTCTCTCTCTCTCTCTCTCACACACACACACACACACACACACCTACACAAGTATTTTCTTTGAATTCGAATCCACTGTATTCCCCCACTGCGAATATTAACTCGCCGAACGCAAATTTGCTACATGAGGCGAACAGCTTTGATAATACTTCGATATATTTCTAACATTATCTGTTATGTGGGGGTTGACGTCAATAGTGTTTTTAGATATAAAACAGGGAAAACAGGTAATTGTGATTAAAGGACTACTACTAGCCTCTAGGGAGGTGTGTCACTTTACTAATTATAAACATAATTATACTGCTAGCCTGTGGTGGCAGGTCACTGAGGGGCCAAATGTCCACTATTTAGTTTCCTGTTTACATCTTAAGCTGTTCTTCTTTGTCACACCACGACGACATGTACGTGCTTTACGCCACGCACTGGGCGCTTTGTTCAAAATACCGTAAAATTTGCTGTACAGCATCACTATCGTAGTTTCAGTGAAAGTGTAGTTCTGGTCAAACAGCCCTTTACTTAAAAGGTTGTAAATTGTCATTCATATGAGATTTTGAAATGAATTCTCGACTATAACTAACGACGTAAGAGCGCAGAGTTATCTAGGGAGGACTACACAGTTAAGGTTCCAAGACAAGAAATTGACCTCTTTATTCTAACAATTCTCTGGTGGTTAATAAGCTCAGAACCCCCGTACATTATACATTTTCTAAAAGCCTAGATATAGGGAAAGATTTTGGTAATCACAGTGTCACCATTGTTTACATAACTATCACGTGACAGGTAATTTGCATAACCTTTCAAAAATCAGTTTTCCCTATGTTTTGTCTCAATTTTTCAAAATATCTGACTCAAACTTGCTGGAATGCAAGCTGTCACAATGTTCTTCAAAAGTGTGTCTCAGATTTTTTATATCTTGCTTAGTTTTTATTTGAGCACAATTTTAAAGAAATCAACTAGGGTTAAATTCACCGCTCCGGAATTTTTTCTGGCATAAAACATTATATTAAGAAGGTTTAACAAAATTCTGAGACACACTTTGGAAATTCTTTGGAACAGCTTGCACTCACACAAATTTCAGCCAAATATCTCATAGCATTTAAACAGAACATAGGGAAAACCGATATTGAAAGGTTATGCAAATTAACTGTCACGTGATAGTTATGTAAACAATGGTCACACTATGGTAACCAATATGTTTTCCCTATATCTAGGCTTTCCGAAAGTATATAATTTACGGGGATTCTGAGCTTATTAACCACTAGGAAATTGTTGGTTTAAAAAGGTCAATTTCTTGTCTTTGAACCTTATATAACCGCTCGACTTATTCCCCTACCTTAAAATAGTGGTTTGTTAACTACATACTCACACATCATTCACAAACTATATCAATTTCGGGGGTGGAAATTTAGATATCATGGGTGTCTGGAAAGTTTTCAAAAAAAAGATTCCCGGCAAATGTCAATGAAAATACAGCAACCAGAGAAGGCTTGACAAAAAATGATGACGCACTTAGGTGAAAGAAAAAACCATTGAAATTTACTTTCTAAAATATATACTTTGTTTTCAGGGGGCTCTTCGGGCTCAAAGGTTAGGCTGCGTCAGATGTGCCATGAGTGTTTTTGGGCGGGGGGGGGGGGTCGGGGTATATTTAGAGTACAATGTGTCCTTACAATAGCTTGATCAGAAAGGTATTATCGTGGCTGTAAATGTAGTAAAATTTTGCTTTTATAACGTTTGTTCAGTTCATTTGCTTGTTTCTTCCTACTGAAGCTTGACATCGCAAAGTAATTCGGGATGCAAACATAAGATTATATAAGCATATCTCATCTGTGATTACTTACAACTATATTGTGGCCATTTTCATTCTGGATATACAATAAACAAGAATTACATAATTTAAGCAGCTTGCATTGGTACGTTAAATGCGGAAAACTGAGGCAGCTCAGACTCAAAGTTTAAATAGGGCTAAGAAACTTAAATTTCAATATTTAATACGGCTTTGAATTTGTTAGTGTATTGTAAATAGGCCATCAAAAGACAAGGGCAAAGATGGATTTTAAATGTGTTTTGTTCCATATACGTAAATATACGTAAATATACTGAACGTATATCAGCATTTTACCCAGTGTCTGCTCATTTGTTGTAAAAGAAATATGCTACGTATAGATGCTGCACGTAAATGTTTAAAATTGTTTTATCATGTAAGCTCTAAGATTAATCAAATATCGTTTTTTTTAGTTTTATCAGCACGTGCGCTGTGCACTATTTACTTTTTCTTTTTCTGTGACCAATCTAAGACTGCCGAGTCACAAGTCAATGCCAATAAGCAAGTTCAGATTGCTTAGAATATGATATCGGATCAATTCAGGTTACAAAAATTGCAATATAGGAAAACAAAAGAAACATTACCTTAAAATCAGTAAATTGGGAATCAAAATTGATTGTCAGCCATAATGTTTTTCGGATCTGTATATGGATAATTCCTGCCTGATAAGATAAACGTTTTTCACAGTATATAAGTACAGATCGATTAGAAGGAATTACATCATATTATAGTGGCTTTCTTGAGAATAGATCCATCAGACAAGACAGATAATTTACTGAAGGAAACTAAAATGATTAATGTGTTACAGGTATGTTTATAAATAAATTCAGTGCGTGATTTGAGAAGAAAAAAGTGCGATGCACCTACAACTTTGACTTAAACGACAATGAGAAATATACGGTATTGAAATAGCTGCCCAAAATAAAACATATTAAATTCGGTGTTTTCAATGTTGAGTTGTACATTATAATGAATGGTATACAGCTGACCACCATCTTGCAATTATGAAAATGATCCTGTAATACAAACCTGCAATTGTTTAGTGTACATTCCAAATTGTATTTAAGAAAACCTTTGGGCGAAAAATAAAAGCTAATGTTTAATTATTCACTAATAAAAAAGTATACAGTCATTCAC
This sequence comes from Ptychodera flava, assembly GCF_041260155.1. NCBI lineage: Eukaryota > Metazoa > Hemichordata > Enteropneusta > Ptychoderidae > Ptychodera > Ptychodera flava. The sequence continues at coordinate 13,439,401 of NC_091928.1, forward strand.
TACATTGAAATTATGCAAATTAGGCATGCCACAAAAATATTAAATGGTAACATATATTTTTTGTATTGTCGATGTCTTAGGCAAAGTCGTGGTAAAAAAGCGAAATTACAAAATAAACAGCTTATTTGAATCCTTTCCATGTAGTAGAATATGGTACGTAGGCAGCCATATTTAATATGCTGGTAACTCAAATAGTTATATGCTGACAGGGTGATAGCAATTGATTTTCTATTTTGTTGAGTTTGACAAAAATGTCAACTGAAGAAGACAAAGCCAAATTTATCCCTTCGGTTGCTAGAATACCATTACAGTAATAAGAATGTAGGTTGTCTCAAAATTCTAGGCACGTTGCCGTATTCGTCATTAACTTGATATCCATTGAATATCCAATATCCATTGACATTACACTTGCTCATACAATTAGTCAGCAGTTGGAATGAAATAATATCGTGTTTGCAGAGGGCACTGAACTGACTTTTGAAAACGAAAATTTACCTTCGAATCGTACTTCTAAATTGATTGCATATTAAAGACATCTTCTACGACATAAAAAATCAAACGTAAGTGACAAAACAGAAGTAAAAATGCAATATATGAACAATGGTGAATACAGTTCAATTATTAAAATATAAAGATAACAGTTAGTAATGAACATGATGAGACATTCTCAGTCTACGATAATTTTTCCAACTTCTTTAAACCCATATTATCGTGCTCGTCGTCTCAAAGGTACACTTTCGATAATTTTCTTTGTAAAATAAACACTGATTGCTAAATCTAAAGAGTAAAACAACTAGTAGACTAAAGATTGGTTTCAGGAGATACTGAAATAAATAAAGGAGAAATGATAAAAAAACGGTACAAGTATGTTTTTTTAGAGATATACAAAAATACCTGTCACGTAGATGTTAAATAATGAGAGAAATGAGTAAATTCTAACCAATAATATTTTGATAAAAGTGAAACTTGCCAACGATAACAAATATTTATCGGTGTTATTGATATAAGTAGTAATCCGGGACGGTAGTAGGAAAATAATTATGAACACGAATCAGATATCTACTCACAATCTAAATTATTTCTTAACCGCAAATTATGGAACGTTTAAACCTTATAAAATTTCTCTTTTCGCTGTCATGCCAGGAAATCCCACGAGAGTTTGACCGGTTGACCTCGCTGTTAATTTTATGCAGGAAATTACATTAACAATGCTTGGTCGAATGACGCAGTCCCTTGAGGGTGGGATCGCCAGTGTATAGGGGAGGAGTACCTTCCCGGTGGTGATAAGTGGTGCAGATTACCGTCGCCTAGGTGACTGGCGTATACGCATGCCAAAAGACACCTATGGTTGATTTCCTGTTGACAAGTCGGATGGCAGAGTTGCAAATACCTGGACTGAACCATTTGGTTTTTTGTGGGTGTCGGTGGTACTTTGACAATAAAAGTAAAGATGCACAGATATTGAGTTTATTGTCTTGTTTATGAGCGGCCAGTATTTCCAACAGCATGAATTACGTGCATTTGCCCTAGAAGAAATAAATAATTTCGAATAAAACATCGCGAATGTAACCACATTCCCTAAGCTTGACGTACACTTAAGTGCCCCAAAGAACCATGGAATCACCCAACTTTCGATCGAAGAGATGAGTTTTGCCAAACCACGTATACAGAAAAAGTGGCAGATGACTTTATTTTTAGAATCATAGACAGTATAGCGAGATGTAAAAAATGTGAAAGAGGCTCTCCCACGTAACTATCCTAAATGTTTTTTGTGTCGAGTTTGTGTTTGATTCGTTTCGAAAATGTGTTCCTACATTCTTATCCGATTGTGTGTGTTAATAAAAATGTTTGTTTCGCTTTGGATATTTGTAGAGAAGTTTGGATTAGTGTGTACGGTAATGTTTTGTTTGTGTGGGGAAAGCTTATGGCGAGACGCAGCCGGACCTATGTTGTTACAAAAGTTGATAAAGTCGCCCTTTGACGCTCGCGTTTCGAAACCCGAGTGTGGTTTCTCATCAGTCGCAGTGTTGATTCATTCCTTAGTTTGTGTATGTGAAAATTTATTTTAATGCATTTTAGTGGTCTTGGTTTTCGATAAGCGAGGCAAGTATATTAATTTTTGGTCACGTTGTGAGTCCGTTTGGTGGTTCGGTTTGTTTGTTCTATGTTTCTTTACTTCGGTAAATTTTGTTTTGACTGGTGTGTCTTTTAGGTTTGTGAATTTTTAGGCAATAAGTACCACTGCGGGGTACGGATTTTATGTTTATTTGATCAAGATACTTACAAGTATCCTGGTTGATGTGCTTGTTCTCGTACATTTTGATAAATAGTTCGTTTACTTTGTTTACTGTTTGTTCTGGCTTGTTGTGTATAATACTGAGTGTTGCGTAATTGCCTTTCGCATTCGAGTACGTAATCGTTTGTGTTGACAATGACGAAAACCCGACCCTTGTCGAAGGGTTTTTTTTTCCCGAAATTTGTCTATTGTTTGCAAGCTGGTTTATTCGCGATTCTTTTAGCGTGCGACATGTTTTGTTTCCTTGTTTGAAAGGGTATCTCTAGAAGTGCGAGTTTAGCAGCTTCAGATAGCTTTCAAGGTTTTGTAATTTGTTGTTCGTGGAGCCCAATTTGACTTTTGGTGTTGTTGCGATTGTTTGTGTCTCTCGACGTAGTGTAGTCATATTTTACGACTTTATTTGTTGAAATCCTGAGGTGGTTTTATTCTGTTTGGTTTTGTTGGTGTCCGAATTAATTTTAAGGCTTTTGCCTCGTACTATTTTACGGAGTTTCATAGTTTGAGCGATGATAGGTTGTTGTTGAATTTCATGTTGCTGTCGGCTTTTCTTTGGAAATAGCTGATTTATTTCCACTGCCTTTTTTTCTGTTACGTTACGGTGATTGTTTATTTTGTATTTAATGTTGTGTAACAGTTATTTGTTATTTGTACGATTTTTGTTTGTGTGTTCTATGTAATTTTATGGGTTTTTTGGTAGTGCTCTTTTTGGAGTATTTGGTGGCCCTGAAAAGGGCCGCTTGGTATGGGTTTTTGTTAGCGCTTGGCGCGTTTGTTTTGGCGATAAGCCTAGCTTTTTATGCTTCTTTTCGCCGATTCGATGTGCTTGGTGAGTAGGTGTTTGCCGCCTTCTTGTCACTGTGTGTGCGTACATGGACGGTCTGCATAGCCCTTGACTGTGGTCTCGATTTTACAATCAAACTTACATTTTAGGAGTATATTTCAAAACTGATAAATGATTTAGGTTTTTACATGGGTTCACAAAATTTTACGGCTCGGACTATGATTTACAAGTTTCTATAAAAAGTATAAGGCGCGGGGTATTATATATTGACTGATTACTGTAGCTATATATAGGCTACATTCAGGACGGGCAGTAATTATTAGGCAAAACAGGTGGTTTTCACCGTGGGCAGAACTCCGTGCAATGATACTGAACATTAATAGTAAGCCTGTCACCTTGAAGGTAATGCTGTAGGTGAAACAAGGACTTCAAACGCACGATGGTACAAACAACACCACAAGTGAAACGTACACATAGAAATACACGCGTTCCTACGTTGTGCCCACCCGGGCCACGTGATTAAAATATGACTGATACTGCTTGATAATGTTAATGGGTCGGTAAACAGTCAATTAATATTTTAATTGACTACCTGGGTGATTGGCAGGTCGTGTCCAACGACGCATATGCAAAGCAAGCCAAAAGACAAAAGCCCCCAAAGATATTGACAGCTGGCCAGGGGTCACCATGAATACGTAATGACGCTTCACTACGCAGAAACTGCGTAGTCAAGCCCTTCTTAACCGGTCAAACCCTCTTGGCATTTTCCCTCATGGTGAGCGATGAACTAACAAATATTTCAAAGGAAAATAATGGTTCCTGTGTATATCTCTAAAATATCAACATTTATTATATTTTTGTTAACACATTAACAGTTTAGTTAATAAGTTTGTTTTCTCTACATTGAAACCATTGTCACAACAAAATTTCCACAGTTTATTATTATAAAAATTGACATAATAAGTACTCAAAATTCAAAACACGCTAAAGACTATTTCATATTACATAACACATTTACAGAATCTTGTCAGACTATAAATGCTTTTTAACTATAGTGTCGCGCTCTACTTTATTACTCAACTTTTGTTTCAAATTCAGACTGTTTGACCTTTTTGTCAATGATTTCGGCAATGCTAGAGAATCCGTTTTCGTTGAGAGCTTTTCGCAACACCATGTAAGTGGCGGCACTACCCTTAAACTGTCTCCAACCAAGTAGGGAATGGTATTTCTTCTCATAAAATTTTGTTTGTTCATCTTCTACCTTGTTGATGATTAAATCACCGTCATCAGGCTTGAAGAGGCTTCTGACTACTCTTTTCCATTCGCCGTCGAGCTTGCCAGCGACTTCAGCTATCGTATCTTTATCAACAACTAAGAGTAAAAAGAAATACAATACAATAAAAAAACTGATATGTTGCTCTCTAGTCATCAGATAGCAAAACTCTTCTGCTCCACATAGCATTAAATGAGTTAAATACGTTTAGAATCTAATTAAAATCCAATGCAGGAATTGGTCAGTCTCTAACGCCATCGTATTATAGTGTTTTTCTGCTGTCCTGGGAGCATCGCAAAAAATATAAAGACCATAATACGATAGCGAAAATGACTGACCCATCACCACGTTTACATCGGATATTAATCAAATTGTGTTGTTGCATACCCGGACACATATTATCACTTATTTTTACGTTCCTGATACGGGTTATGCAGACCGATATTCAGGTAAAGGGCCAAAGCGATTTCAGCCAAGTACGGCCTTACGTTTCATCACTATCGAATGGAATGTTAACTATTTAGTTAAAATGATATTCTTTAAAGTTTTGGAGAGAAAGAAACCTACATTTACTAAAATATATAGCCATTTATTTCACTTTTGCGGAAAGAGCGATGACATCATGTATTGTGTTGAACTCGATTTAAGTGTACCAACCGCTAGTGAGGTGGAAGTCGTGTTGTAATAAGAATAACAGCGAGATTGTCATAAATTACATTGAACAGGTACTGATTACAAAACTATTATGCCTTTAAAGTTTGTGACATTTTGTGATGAAATAAGCATGTGCTTGAAGTGACAGCTTGGCTTATGTAGCATCGCGCTATCGCACTCTATTGCATTATATCCTTGCAGTCCACTTTCTCATCTTCCAAAAGGGAAGATCAACCAGTTCCTACCTTTGTTTAGACTTTATGTATTAAATATGATGTCGCCGACTTCACAGTTGCTTTTATGATCAGGAAGAGGAAGCGTGCTTTATGTGGCCCTGGCTTTGCTTAAGAAACAAATGTATTTGGATGGGTATAAGCGTAGAAGAATGCAGGTACTTCAAAAACGCATGTAATTGCCTCTACTATGTTTAGACGGTGTGCCTTGGCATGATACAGGATATTTTTTGAAGCAAATGAAAGTAGCTCGGTCTTTAAGGTATCCATCGAAGAGACGTATTATGTATGTTTATATTCCTGAAATTCCTGCTTCTAAGTAGTATACAAAGTGGGGGTTTTAAACCACTTTGGCCTTTCTAAGCTTTGATTTTAAATATAACATTCCCTTCCTTTCCCCCAGCGCCATCGCAGGGGTTCTGGCATACATTGCAAGAACACCACATTTTAGCTAAAATTTTAAATTGTATTTTAGCTAAAATTTAATATATCTAGCGTCTGTTGCCAGAACTGGCACAGGTCACAAAGACACCTCTGTTTAGCTTAAATTTAAATATTAAGCCCCTCTACTCCAAAAGCCCTTGCGGTGCGTTAGCCCTTCTGAAGAATCATTTTAGACATTATGTATAATGATGTAAGGCAAACATGAAAATACCAAGAACACATGCCAGTAGCTGAAGCTAAGTTCTGTGGTCACAAGTGCATGGAGAATACAGCAGCATTCACAACTTCAAGGTTAAGAGGGGGCTGTGCACTAAGCTATGCTATGTCTGTTGGAAGGGGTGACAAATAAGTTGTCCCTTTTGTGGGAGGTGCACGTGGAGGAAAATAAATGTGTTTATAGTGCTGCTGCACCGAGAGCAGAGGGACTTTGCGAGGAAATAGAGACAGGGGTATAAAAAGCACATTTACTCGTTTGACGGACATTTAATCTTCATTAAAAAGTTGGAGGATAAATCGTAAAGTTAAGAAGTTGGTGCATAGATATCAATGACGAGAGGAGAGGGAGTTTGCAGGAGAGGGTATAAAAACGACGTTTATCCACGTGACAGACATTTCACCTCAATTAAGAGTTTGGTGGTGAAGGTTTAAAGTTAAGGATGTGGTGTATACATATATTTATGGAAAATCAAGTGCCTGAGGGTCGGGATCTCAACTTCCACGGCACATTTCATACGGTTAAGAACTACCTGTGGAGCTGGCAGATGGATATTGCCGAAATGCATCATCTTGGAGTTAAGCCCCGAGCCTTCTTGGATCGTGTATGACCCCAGATCAACCAGAGAACTTCGGGACCTGGAGGGCTTCAAGTTACAGTTGGCACTGAGGGTCAACTTAAGGCTATACAAACCAGAAGGTGCCAAAGATCGCTCAGAGCCCGTGTTCAACAATAGACAAGAGGTACTCCTACAGTCCAGTGAGATTGATTAGGTGCTAGACGAGATCTTCCACACTCTCCTGGAGACAATGGAAAAGCAGACACAGAGGTGCTCAGGCTGGGTGGTTGATAGAGTTACCATCTTATGGCTTGACATCGCTCAATACCAGCACCTTAGAGGTAGCACCTACATTCCGCTACCAGCAGCACTCAGAAACAATAAGGCATCGCAATCATTAACATGGAAAATATGATAACAACTGTGTCTGCTAGATGCTTCGCTTGGCTTTGTTTCCTGCAAAGCATCACATGGACAGAACCTCCACGTGCCCCACCAAGGATAACCTGGATGAGGCCTTTGATTCCGTCAGGTAGAGTAACAGGAGGCCTGGCCATAAATGTATTTGGCCAACACGAAGACGTCGTTGTCCTTCACCTCAGCAAGCAGCCTGCTGGAATGCCCCGGATCAATGTGCTGTTGATTGAGTCGATTGGAAATTCTTCTACAACTGGATTAAAGACCTCCCCTGGCTGCTTTACGAACTGACAGAGCACAAGGAGCACAAACACAACTGCATACACTGCCTCCGCAGCTACAAAAGGCAGGACCTGTTGGAGGCCCATGAGCCTGAGTGCCAAGGGGTCGGAAGACGGCTGTGAGGGTCGAGATGCCAGAAGAGGGCAAAACAAGCTCGCCTTCAAGAACCACCACAAGCAGCTCCCCGCCCCTTTTGTGATCTATGCTGACTTCGAGGCCCTGATCACTAAGATGGAGGGCCCTGAGCTCAACCCTGTTTGGAATATGACAAGGTCTAAGAAAGCAGATTGGAGACGAAGTCATCTAATACTATAGATGACTAATTTATTACTATACCTATAATAGACAGTGGATACATACTGCCAGCATAACACTTGGGTTAGAGGCATAGTTTCAAATGATGTGAAGAGTCTCTGTTGAGGGTAGAAATTTCTCTGGTTTGGAAAGGCGAGGTTTCCCGTGGATATATTAAAAGCACTTTTGGCGAAAAATGTGTCTGTAATTCAAGACAAAGGTACATGATGGATTAGGTATATTGTCCTAACGGATCCTACCTCTGGTTGGTAAAGTAAAGTGATAGGAAGCGATGCTTCAAAGCCAAAATCTCTTAAGGAATGCTATCTGAATATCAATAGTCAGACACAGGCGGTGGCCGAAGTTATCCCATAACGCACTGCGGCAAAATGACAGCACTGCAAGAGTAAACACGCTGGAACACATAAGTTTTTCGGAGTTTTTCAAGGTGTCCGTAAGTAGTACATTCCCTGTTACATGACCCAATTTTCACATCAGTTGTGATTTTTGTTCACCAGCATAGCAGGGTTATGTTTCTGGACAGTTTTCATTCAAAACGGATGTGTATTTCTTGTTTTAAATTTGGTTGGTTGCATGAACGAGCCGACGGTCAAGTTGTATGTATTTTTTACCGGCCGTTTACCTCTTAAGTCTTTGGGCTTCTAAAGACAGCAATGGTCATATTGGAAAATAAGTATCAGATTTTATCAAAACTTGCAATCGACCCCAAGCGTTCACGAACTTCAGGGCTGTATTTTCGTTCATTATTTGCTTCAAGACAGCCTTGTGCAAACAAATGCGGGACGTTATGTTTACACAGGTCTGGCTGTGTGTAGCGATCATGTGCGAGTGAGTACATAGCTGCGTCATGGGGTTTTGGCTCTTCTACGATCGTGCTAGTCATGTGAAGAGGTTGGTTGGCAGGAAAAAACTGGGCCATTTAAGAGTGGTAAATGTTATTTTTTTTGTTATTCTGTATTTTACAGGTATACTGTTTGGAACCATCTTTGTGTAACTTAGGGCACGATTTCATCGAACAGCAGTGGAGTTGCCCCCATCAGAGCATGAGAGAATAGGAGAACATCACCATTGAAACCCGAGAGCTTAGATAAATGTAGCCAGACACACAATCACAAGCAGTCTGTTGACACATTTAGCATTAATTTTAATCATTATGATTATATCATTACCTGTAATATACTAAATGTGTTTTTCATGTCAGCACGTTCGTAGGCTGAAGGAAAAAGGTTTCATTCTGCATGCTTCTCATAAGTAGATTAATATATGAGGAAACAGTCATTTGTAGATTTTATTTTTTTGCAACGTTTTTGAAGGGATCCAAAATACTGATTAGTTGTAAATCACCTTTTCCATAACACCAGCATGTAAGATTGGTGTAAGACCTTACACGAACTACCAACCTTCCTCGTGCAATTTTGATTTTCATGCTATTTTTTGACAATGATGATTTCTACTTTTTTTTTTCTTAAGCTCTAGAAAACTTTGATCAAAGAAGATAATGGTGTCCTTTTTAATATTTTTGGTAAGGGGCCCAATAACGATAAAAGACTCATTTACTCATTTACCTGATGGTATTTTTGCTGTTCGGACCTTTCAGAGTGTCACTTGGTGACAGTGAAGATGTTACACATGATGAAGAAGGACACGAGTAATTGTAATATATTGTATGACATTTATTGTTGTACTTAATACCCTAATGAAATAAATATTTTAAATTTATTGTGAAATGTATAGCTTGAAATTTTTGAAAAAGGAATACCACTTTTCTTTCAAACTCTGTAGCAGAAATGATCAAAACTACACAAAAAATATTTACAATGAAGGAGATGGAACACAGTATCTATTTGATGGGTCATCTTTCAGCCACTTCCCACGTTTTGTTACTAAAGCAAAAACAAAATGTCTAGGCACATATGTAGATACTTGAAATCCGGGTTTTGTTACTTAAATTTTACAAATGTCATCATTAAGCAGAGCCAACTGTACTTTAGGTATTTTCTCCGGAGCTACAGATCCAGAAAAGGCTCGTACTACCCTTCATATGTGCTTCAAATTTCAGTGCAGACAAAAAAGTTGTCTGTACTGGTGCTGATATTGGCTGTACCTCCTTCCAATCCAGTATACACATGTAATTTAAAAGTATGTCCTCTTCATACTCGGTTCCATCATCATGGTACCGGAGACACCCTTTGAAGTAGGAATGTTTATGTTTTCAACAAAACAAAGGCAACAGCAACAGCAATAAGTCCAGTTATAATGGTAAGTGAATTCAAGAAACATCAAGTGAAATAATTCTTTGCACGCTCAGATTGTCGAAGATTTTCCATGCTGACAATGAAAGCGTTCAAAACAAGTTATTAACTGATTGGCAACTGGACTGCCAGAGTAACGTTCACTGATCACAATGTATCCTTGCAATGTCAATTTTGAGTGGATCTGACCATTCAAATCTTAATTTATTGCGTTTGTGTCTGTTTGATTTTTACCGACTCTTGGCTGTCATACATATTTGTTGGTGACCTAGTGCTGGAATTGGTGGTTGCGTTTACGAGTTTCAACCTTCAATTCATAATATAAGGCAATAATATTATGTACTGAGTTCTGTCTGTCAAGACAAAAAAATATTCGTAAAGATGTTACGCGTTGAGAAAATCTGGAGTTCGTAAGTGGGGAAACCTGGTCCAAAATACTAGTAAATTACACTTCGAACAAACACCGGCATGATCAAAATGTTCATACAGCATGAGATACTTTGAGATAATGCAAAAACATATATTAGCGAGCAATATTTTTAATCATGAATATCAGAAAAAAAGAAAAACAAAACACGATGTTATGGCCAAGTTTTGGGTTTCCTCGGCAGACGTCCTCTTACCGAATCGTATATGTAGAGAATTATGTAGCATATTGCTGAAAAGGGACTGATCAGATCAGTGCGGTCAGACACTATAGAATGTATCTAAACGATTTCTTTACGAACAGAAGCAAGCAATTTCTTAGTTTTTGTACGCAATGGGGTCTTAGAGACCTCCTTTTTTCTCTGACCACAGTCCGTGCTGTGATCCAGGCAAACATATTTACCAACACCCTTCTTAGTCGCACGCCAGACTTTGGGAACACGAGGATGTGTATTTCTGGCAACTGCAAAGACGTGAGTAAGATCATGGTAAGATGCAATCTGTCGAAAATGACTTTACAAATAATATTTACAAATAATATTTTTAAATTATCAACGTGTATACACGTTCTATAAGCAAACGAGAATAATCGCTTCTACATAAGTTTCCATACATCAGCGAGCTATTTTTATTTGAAAACTGATGACATTGCACTACTGCAGTAGCTCAATGAGAACAAATGTTTGATAGCGTAACGGATTTCTGTCCGTTATGATACCACTGCTGAAATACGCATAAGGGAATAAGATCCTCAAGTAGAAAAAAGCAAATTGTTAATGGAGGAGAAAATAGTCCTCATCTCCAGAATCTTGTAAACAAGTACTGGTAGGTCACATGGTGGAAAACGTTGGTCGAATGTCCCCGCCATTCCAAGGATAATACGAACATATTGCAGGCACCGCCATAGTTGGGTCATGGAGGTAGAAAGAAAGACTACCTCCATGGTTGCAGTTACACTAAAACCACAACTACGGCGGTGGCTGTGTAACATATGAGGTTGACTTCGCGAATGAAACTGAAAACTTCAACTCTGGTCAAGAAAAGAAAAAACAACAAAATAAATTTCAGACTTCGTCCTTTAACTTAGACTAAATGGACTGTTTTTTTCAAAACTGCAGCGTGTACAATATTGAAAATCAAATGAAATGTTGAAAAAAAGGAACAGGACCACATGTGGATATGAACCATCGTGTCAATGCGTTAATCACCCACTGTTAGTCATCCTTTTATTTAAGGGAGGAAGTAACCCAGGTGTCTGTAAGAAATCCATTTGTACACGATTAAGATGTGGATGCATTCATTTCTAGTGTCTCAAATCACGCCTTTGAATTTGACGCCGAGTGATGTGCTTGCCACAGTGTCTGACCGTAAAGTGACAAAATAAACAGTCATGCACAGATTATGGTGCGGTGCATTTTGGGGATAACTTCCAGCGCCGCCTCAGTAAGACGCTGTACTATTAATAATGGTAATATATTACCTAAATTCTCCCCAGCAGGAAAATAGCAGTGTCAACCATGATTGTAAAATATTCTTTAAAGAGTAAAATACTAAGTAGTAAATTTGGCAGTGAAACGTGCAATAAATGAGAGGAAGAATTTCGATTGTGTCATATGATATATTGAGAAAATAAGTCATATAAATAGTTTGATAAACGAGTTCAGAAACAAGAGTTCACACATGTTTTATGTCTTGAATTTTGCAATGGGCGATGGCACAAAGGGTTGGTGTGACAGAGGGGCTTCCCCTTGCTGGAAGCTCATTTCCTACGAGCCTATCTGTCTTGGCAGTAGACCCTTCCATCGTTTAGGTCATGTTTTCTTTGCTTCGGCATTGACGCTGTCATTGTAGCCAAAAGGTCATTTCGGTAGTGGCGAACTGAAGCTCATTGTTGTACCTTGTGACACTTCCTGTGATTATCAGCATCTTGCTTGCCACCAGCAGCAGAGTCAGCAAAACTATCACGTCAGGCTTCACTTTGGTGGTGTCAATCGTTTCTTCCCACCTTCGGAAGCTGGCGATTTTGTTCGGGTTGGCGATCTCATCTCGAAGGAAAACATTCAACTCTTCCTGCACCTGTTCTACGCCTCCAGTTCTGCCAACAATAGTGCTCATGATGCTTGCTTGGGCCCCTAGAAAACAGTAAATACAGGCCTCGATGTTTTCTTTTAATCTGGCTGTGCCTGCGTGCGTCAATCTGCTACCTGCATCCCGCCACCATCCACCAGGACAAACAAATTGTGCTGTCCTTCTACCATATCATTTATGAAGAAATAGTAGTGGGCTCTCTTGCTTTCCAGCCTCGTATGTTTGTGTTTCCTACTAAAGATGTCCTTGGTGTAGATATAATTGCTGTCAGGACGGACGAAAAATCTTGGCAATTGAACTTTATGCCTTTGCTCTGCAAGGGGCCTCTGTGGGTGACATACGTGTATATTTTCACTGATGCTGAACTCCCAGCAGCGGGTTTCGTAACTTACCTTGTCATAGGGTTGTTCCGAACCTTGCAAGCACCATCATAAGGCAGTGCAACGCCCACCTCATGAAAAATGCGTCTGGTGGTGAACTGCACATGAAAACGGAGAAAGATTTGAACTGATGGAACACTGTGGATGCAAAACTAGTTGTCTTGGAAAGTTAAGCCACAACTGAGCGTGGGGCACCAAACAGTAAAGTTTAACTACTGGGCTTGTACTGGATGTGAGGGCTGACCTTTGCCTCCTTTGAGTTCCTTTGGGCAAGGATATTGTTCTGGAATATGTCTCTTGGGTGGGTGACGAACTTTCTGTCCAGGTCAAGTAGATTTTGAGCCGGTCAGCATTGGCTTGAGATCACCCACAGGTGGCTCCCTTATCTAGTCTATTGCTGGGATCACTGGGTACAGATTCTAGTTGAGCTTGAAACTGTCAGGGTAACCAGCTATCCTGCCTATACATCTTTTAGTGTATTTTTGCAGGTTGACTGTTGGCTACTCTTCCTCTGTATACACGTTACCTCTCCAGAGGTGGGCAAAACCTCTTTCCCATCTGGACCTTGGGTGCCTATGCAAAGATTTCTTGATAAGAGCCGAATCAGGGTCTTCCGGCCGCCTGCTGGCTGGGCGCGCTACTCTCTGCCATATTTCTGTGAGCAGCTGCTTGTCACTGTGGTCCGAAAGTATGCCTGAGTGTATGGTTTTCTATGAAGCACATTTCCAACCAGAAAGCACTTTTTAGCCGGTGGTCAGGGTACTGGCAAAGCGGATCCTTGACCCAAGGAACACCAGCGCTTGCAAACAGGTGAAGTCAGTCAATTTTTGTTTCAGTGTTATGTCCCATTGACTGGAATGTTCTGTTCCTGTGAATGTCAGACTGTTGTCCATAACTACAGAAAAAAAACGTCAGTTTTGTAGTCATTCAAGTAACTTGGACTGGACCATTGATACATGTCGTACCGTCGTACCGATTGACACGATCACAAGCTTAACACTTGTAGCTGACGTATAATGCATACCACAGTGCATACAACGTCAGCTTAGAGCCTACGGACATATGCGAGTACGTTCATGTATGGCGGTGGTTTGAGGGCTGTGGAGCATAAATACTCAAAATTACCGTGTGTTGGAATTCATTTCTTTTCATTATCTACCAAAAATGGTGACTTGGGTATTTTACAACATAACCTGCACTTTTAATAGTTTGCTAGTAGTTGTTTCAACTCAACGGAGAATGGACATATCGTTAGGTGTCACCGTTCTCAAACTATCGAAAATCCAATTGTTGTGGACTGACCAGGTGGGAGTGCAGAGAAATACTTAGAAGAGCCAAGTATAGGATTTGGGATTAAGTGGAGATAATTTGTTTGCGTTCCTGCCAACCTGAACCGACGCATTCTTTGATGTTTTATCGCCGTCGTTCACGCTTAATATTCATAGTGGTGGTGGTTATCCGGTTCTTGGAGCCTGAACCAGATAGCTACTATGTCAAAATGTGTATGGGCAAAAGCTTAACTATGTGTATAGCCACATGATTCCGCAAGAAACAAAAGCAGCAAGGACTCACCATATGGTCACTCACAATTCCAGCTAACCATAGCCAGGTGAGACATTGTACATCCATTGCCCAGAATTGGAATCTGGTGTCAAAGTTCATGCCCGATTCTTTTGACCTAGTGTTTGACCATGGCCAGGAAATAAAAGCCCACTCAAACCTTGGCATGGTGCAGAATATGACCAAACCATAGTCAGCCCTCTGGTCCTAAGACTAGAAGGTAAGATCTTGCTCCATTTGGTACAATACCACATGATCAAGACAGACAGAGATCTTTACACATATGAAAAAGCGTGAAAGAATATGACCCTTTATGGTATGCATACACTGAACCCGAGAAAGCTGAGAATCAGTGCTGGTGATGTCAACGTCCAAGAAATGATGATAATTGCCTGTATGATAATTGTCAGAGGAAGTATGCCATCAAGCTCTGACATCCGCTCACAAGCGACCATGGCACCATTTACCTCAGGTGCACTTGGCAGCCACATTGAGAGGGAAATCACCATGGCGCCGGCCACTCAACTGATAGTCTCTGAGGACCCTACTGATTGGGGTACACACTGATGAATATCCAGATGGAGTACAAAACGATCAAAAATAAGGGCTTGGCCCGAGACATTGCTGGCTACTATAACAGCAGCAAGAGCTTCTTGTACGAGCATGTTCATCATTTTCGCATGATCCCCTTCTTAGAAAGTAACACCATCATCAATGAGAATGTCAACATCCCTCGCCGAAGTATGAAAGGGCTGCTCATTCTGTCAACAAAGGCACAGGTGCAAGCCCGGCTAGACAGCAAGCTTTTCACACCAGTACAGAAATTTGCGAGAAATTTGCGAGAAATGGACACTTTCTCGCTGTATTGCGAGAAGTAAGCTAGAGTACATACTTTCTCGCAATCAAGCTGCGAGAAATGTGCTTTCTCGCATGCATCTGCGAATTCTTGCAATCAATCAGCGAGAACCATATTTTCTGGCTTTGCATCTGCGAGAAATTGTGAATTTTTTTGTGAAATACTTACACAGAAGAATACAATTTCTCACAGATGCAGAGCAAGAAAACAAATTTCTCACTGATTGATTGCGAGAATTAAGTTTCTCGCAGATACTGAGCGAGAAAAAACAGTTCTAGCCAGCTGATTACGAGAAAATTAAATTCAAGCTAAGTTATTGCGAGAAAGTATGTATTCTCGCTAACTTCTCGCAAAAAGCGAGAAAATGTCCATTTCTCGCAAATTTCTCACAAATTTCTGTACTAGTGTCAGGAATCCATGCCTTGAAAGTGTTAGTGTGGCCATCCACGGGATTTTGAACAAAGTCTATGCCTAGGAAATAACCCCCAGCACAAAGAGCAGAGGCCCTCTGATACTTCGCAGATGGGCGTCAAACAACAGGACCTCTTCTTCGTGAGATCAATTTCTTAGAGAAACACTTGAGTAGCTTCAAGCATGAAATGTTCCATATCAAAGACCTGAGAATGAGGGACACAAATGACAGGCTACAGCTTGAAATACTGCGAAAAAAACACTGCCACAGCAGATCGCGACAACAGGCTGCTGGAGCAATTCTATGTGCAAGCCGACATGAAGGTTTCATTGGAACAAAATTGTGTTAGCGGTCTCCTCTTTTAAATATAGGTGCCCACAGCTTGCAGAGGACGGAAGAGAGATGGACGACAGTTTGTGGGTAGAGATACCGTTCAACATGTACAGAGTCTACCTGCTGTGGCAAGACAGAGTGCTGGATGAGCCTGTTGATGGGCCCTGAGGTTAGAAGTTTGAATACATTGTTTTCTTGTGCCTTACTTTCCTGAACAATAAAACCTGCGACAAGAGGTTCCTCTTCACAGATGATGATGTCATCATCCTCCCGATCCCCTGCAAAGGTGTGATTGAGTGAGATTGTTGGCTATGCTCCATGAGATGACTTTGCTGTATAAAAAGATGTAAAGAAGCAGAATTACGAGCTAGTCAAGTTGAGATTCAGTGCCCGGCACAACTGCCTCAGTGTGTTGGTCCTGACCCAATACACCAGCATCAGCAACCAGTTTAGAGAAAATATTGGAATGCTCGTGCTTTCTTCACTCAGAGCAAAAAGAAAATGAGAGCATCATAAAAACAGGATGGAGCTGGACAAGAAAGAAATGAAGTGGCAGCTTGACAAGCTATATGAGCAGGAACACAGCAAGCCAGTCTTCAGACTTAGGTACCCTTACAAGATCACACAGGGCTGAGGACCCGTTCTTGTGAGTGCTGCATGCTGGTTTTTCAATCCAGTGAAATGACCATTTTGTTTTTGCTCCAATGAGTTAAAGCTGTTCTGCTAGTCCTTCCACTTGATAAGGAAGAACTTTTTGCCCTTCACTTTCTTTGTCTTGAGCACCTTTTCGACCCTAGAGACGTCGTCGTTGCAAACTGTCACCTTATGCAGCTCATCCACATAAAATATGCCAAGCAATCTTTACCCTGCAGGTCGGCGATTTTGTACAGAGGGGAGGGCTCAAGGCAAGAAGGACTCTGTAGACGGTGAATATCTCTTCTGTCCAGGTACATTTTGGCGAATATTCCCCCCATACTTCGAAAGACGCACTTTTCCCCAAGGGAAGATGAGCTTTGATTGCCGATCTAGCAGTGAACTCTTACCCATACTGGGCTTGGAAGGCTATGTAGTTGTTCAAGGCTGTCACTTTCAGGTGTGCATGTTTTTGTGGATGAAGGAATTCCATATTAGGCCTTTCAAGGTCTTGTTGAAGCCAACGACAACATTTGCTTTCTCATCGTTGTGCAAGTGAAACCAGTGGATATCTTCTGCTGCCAGCCTGTCTGGCATCTTTCTGCTTGTGAATTCACACCCTTTTTCTGTCTGCAGCTTTCTGGGCTCCTGGCCGCTCTGCCTTATTATGCCAAAAGAGTGACCTTGCCTGTCTTTGTATTGATAGGCACAGCCTATACAATCCTGCTGAGCACATCAATAATGGTCAGCATGTTGCATTACCCTCCATTTTTCCGGGTGTAAACCTTCATGCATACAAGGTCCAATGTCATTGCTGTCACCAATGCCAAGCTGCTAACCAGTCTTTCGCTAGCCAGTGGTGTCGCCCTTGATCATCGAGCTTTGAGGACATAAGAGATGTCAGCATGGGAAGGCCACTGAGAACGCAGAAAAAACAACAATGGAGGTTTCGTCTTGCAATACAGGCATTCCAGCTAGACATTCGTCCTCACTCTTGTCGCTGTCCAGCAGCAAAGACATCACACCGCTTTGACAGACCTGTCAGATGTCGCTGACTCAGTCAGAACTAGGCAGATGACTGGAGACTCAACCTCTTTTGCCTTCAGCTTCGACAGCATACGTCAAAAGTTTGTGCTTTAAAATGTCACAACCACTCTGCTGGACATTCTTGGTACCCCCGTGGATGATGTGAGGCGCCAACACAACCGCAAATTATCCCTAACATCTCGATATATTTAAGCTGTGATAAGCAGGAACTTCAAACATACCTACAAAAATCTAGACCAGATGTTTGCCTCCTTCTCACCTAAATACACCTTCACCTGAAACTGGTTGAAGACAATACAATTATGAATCCGAACATTGAGCTAAGGCCCATTCTCAACAGCGGCGACTGGTGTTCTAGTTACAGTGCTAATGGCAAAGCCAATCTGTTCTATGATGCAGAGGGATCTGAAACCAGCAGGTTCAACCAACCTCGACCTGCTGATTGCTAAGAAAGAAATGACTGACAAATTGTCGTTCATCACTATTGGGACACTTCTTATTGATTGCATCAAGCTGACACCGAAACCGAGTTTGATCAATTACTGGTGTACGCTTTGCTCAAAGCAATGAATAAACTCCAGGTTAGTGTTGCCATTAGATTTGTGAATGAGGATTTTCTTGTTGAGCTATTTTGTAGTGAGACTGGGCAAGTTCAGTTTAAAGGCCTGAAATGGGGCACAACAGGGGTCGATATCAGCACACTTAGTTTCAAGTGAATCGTCTTACTGGACATCAAATACGTCCCACAATTTTTGTGGGATGAAGAAATCACATATTTTATGTCTACATATAGATAGACACTGAAGACACCTTCTGTGGATCCACACAATATGGCTCTCTCAGACATCAAAGATGTCAAGGGCGTTGAGAGAGCAAACTATAAAAAAGAACCATGGGAAGGCCTTAAACCTGGTTTATCAAGACAACATTTTTGGTATGGCTTTTAGGCCAGTGATGCATTAGAAGCCTGCCAAAGGTATAATATACCAGGATATCCTTTTCCCTGAAGGCATCTCAGTAGAGGTTCACAAGCCGTTTGTTTTGAGGGTTGTGAGTTACCTGAGGGAAAAAAACGTATGACGTTTATTTTTCTTATGTTCATGCAAGCACCCTACAAATGTCTATAAGGTTTCATGCCAGCACCTTCAAATGTCTATAAGGTTTCACAGTCTATGCTGGACCCTGCTCATAAACTATTGCAACTCAGTGCCCCCACCCTCCCGTTCAAGCAACTGTTATATAGCATATGGCCATGTGACAAGTCTCTGAAAAGAAAACATCACGGTTGAGCTAACAAATTTAAGGTTTTCTGCCTCCACACATAGGCACCGACATAGAGGACACCATTGATTTTTTCTCTCTCTGACAACAAATACGATCAAGACGAGCCACTAATACAGCAGCTAGGGATGATCTCTCTCTCTCTCTCTCTCTCTCTCTCTCTCTCTCTCTCTCTCTCTCTCTCTCTCTCTCTCTCTGACATCACATACGATCAAGACAAGTCACATCGAAAGCTACTGATGATGACGGTGCTGATCTTTCTGTTGATGACGATACTGCTGATGTTGGTGACAATGCCTAATGCCGTACGTCTTATTAATTTAAAAGAAACCAAGCAGGTGCCTCAAGTATGACCACAAGATTAATGAGACCTTAGGACTGGGATGCGAGAGAAGAATCGCGCTCCAGGGTCTAAATGGTCATAGGAGGTTATATGCGAGTGGTTTCTGTGTCACAACGTAATGTCCCTATGCAAGGTTGTCGAATTTTGGGTTGTCCTAACTATTTGTGGTTTTAGTAACGATATTTGCGTGTCCTTCTATTGGTAAAAAGGAATAGTACCCTTTCTCGACTAGAATTATAGCTAGGAGGTTTAGCTTGGCCCGGCTTGAAACACTTCTCAGCCATGTGCACGGTCTCACAGTTCTAGGGGTTTCTAGGACACAGAGGGGTTTTTAGGGGATATCTTTTCCTTCTTTGCTGAGGAATGCCTTGCTCTAGCCAAGCTCAAAGCACATCTTGGTTCCATCACTAGCTGGCAGCCAGTAGATATAGCAATTGTTTTTTTTTCTGAGGGCCTTCTTGCAGGAAGTCCCATCATTTGTCCCAAGGATCTTGGCTGGGCCTTTTGTCACCTACTAACAGTGCACGGTATGCTCTTTAACAAGAGAAGCTGCAGCACGACCAAAAGGCCTCGTAGCTCCCATCCTGTGTGCTTCTTGGCAAAGCCCTACACCCAGACAAGCTTGCAAAATAATCGCAATCATACCAATCCATACTCCAAATAAATTGTCAGAATTCGTAAGACAATAGTTTTAAACATAGACACAAAACAGCACAAGACAGACAGTAAATAGACGGTACACAAACAAAGTCATATTCATGAAAGAAAGACATATGGACCTCTGGCCAGAAGACCAAGAAGTGGTGTGCAAGTGCAAGTGCAAGTGACGTGTCTAATCTTTTTGACAGGGCTGCGTGGCACGACGTCTCCCGTGGCCTTGCAAGTCTCCCATGCCTCCTTGGTATCTTGCATCTATTCATCAAATAAATATTGAACAGTAAAATATATTCTGTAAATTAATATGTTGAACCAGTTCGGGCAACAGATGCTAAATATGTCAAAGTTTAGCTAAAAATGTGAAGGGCTTAATATTAAATTTTAAGCTTAGCTTAGAAGTCATCATCGATGACACAGTACCAACTTGATAATTGTTACTTTGACTACAATGCCTCGAAGAGGAGAGAGCCCTGTTAATAAATTGCGACACAGAATGGCGATACTGAACGGCCAAAAATGAGTATGTAGTACAGTCATGGTTCAACTTTTGAATTGAACAAGTGATATCAGAATAGCGTATTGATGGCCAATAGCAATAGCGATGGTGGTGACAGCAATACAAATTAAAAACCTCAGTGGAATTAGATAGTTCAACGTGCCACATACAATCATGTATGAAAGTTGTTTTTAAAATTACGACCAGAGTACAAGGAGCATTCAATAACTTGCTGTTAATATATACAGAAAACATTGCTACATTTAAGCTCTGCATCGCTTACAGCAGAGGTAAACAAAAAGTAGCCATGCATTTGTGGGACGATAAATTTGCATATAGTTTGTGCAAGGTACCTGTGTACCCTATATCAATGCAATCTTGCTTGGAGTCTGAGTTGTAGCATTTTGACAGAGTTGGCATTTTTTACCTCATTTGAATGTTTCGATACAAACGTGTTTGTTTGGACAAGTTCACATGTCTCACTTATGGCTCAAAATATGAAATATCATTACAACATGGCCACCATGCGACCATATTGAATGTATCGTGAAACAAATCGATGTGCATATGTATGACATGGGTCAATGTTCTCTTACCAACTTAGAAAGAAATCAATCTCACATGTCTGAGAAATGCTTGGACACACGCACGGACATACGGCAGGCGGACGGACAAGACCAAAACTACTAGTTTCCCCAGACTACGTCCATGGGACTAAAAAGAGGTGTTCTGGTGCCCTGTGCCAGTTCTGGCAACAGACGCTAAATTAATATATATATATATATATATATATATATATATATATATATATATATATATATATATATATATATATATATATATATTACGCATACAAAACAGACGCTTTACTCATATTTACCATTTGGGTCATCAAATGTATCCTCGTCTACATTTTTCTCGTTTGACTCGACATGATTCCCCTGATGAGAAAAAGCGAAACCGAATTTAATTGTCAATTATAACCGCCTTGAAGCTACGTTATCAGACACTTACAATCGTAGTAGGTTCATAGTGCGCAATCAAAAGTATGCAATGTAAATAACATCGTAAAAAAATATATTTATTCTTTTCTATTTACTATGATTGAAATTCTGCTTCTGGCTTTTTTCATTATGACATGATTTATTTGACCTAGTTGTTCATCTACGCATTACCGTTGCCAATCCTGTGGTGTAAATGCATGACTTACAAATGAAAACGCCTCTCAAGTTCAACTAGATGTGACTTTTGGTCTTTATATTCTTTTACAGCGTGCAAAAAAAGTACTCTTTCTTTCTAGATACAGACTTAATATTGTCTTTAGACTAATTAAGGAATTAACAAAATTACCGACACAAAAGTTTGAGTAGAATGAAAGATTCTGAAGATGAAGAAATCTATTTGAAAACGTTTACCTTGTCAAAGCGAAAATCCAAAGATGCGGTCATCTTCGTCTTCTCATACACTTTACCGGAACTCTTCATTTGGACAATTTCAAAGAAGGCTTCAATGTATTCTGACATTTTTTGTGACTTAGGGACAACCTTAAACTTCGCAAACGGTGGAGTATGTGAATCGTCCTTACAGTGACGATAAACTGTGTCCATCATGATTTCCTGCAAGAACAGTTTGGCGTGTGTGATAGATGTTGTACTGCTTTGTTCTTTTAGAGAATCTGTTATTGGTGATGTCGCTTGTATTACTGCTTATATTCATGGTGCTTTCTTATTAAGATGTCAGTGTCTAAGTTATGTTGCTAGCCAATACTGACGCAGAAGAGAACTGTACATTTTTCTTCGGTCGCTCTCAAATACTCGTAAAGGTAACGTTGGCTGGTTGAGTACGTCGGGATCACAGTTCAAGCAAAGTCACCTGTGGTCTATTCCGCTTTGCGTCCATGCATCCTATAGATGTGTGTACATATGCCTAAGAAGTAGTTCTTCTCAGGCATATGTACACATGCCTATGGGCGAATAGATGCAAAGCGGCATAGACCACAGGTGACTGTGGCTCAAGCTTATATAACATATTCGTTTCATCTTATTTCGAAATCGATGTTTCGAAATTTAATAAAAACATATACTTCTAAGAATTTGAGACATTGGAGCGATGCAGATTGTGTTTTTTTTTGCATACCAGTATATTGACCTGTAGTGGTAATTTTGATGGTCGCGCACACTGTCTGCCTCGTGGTACGCATCCGGCGCCAAGCGACACACTGTTGCAGCCTGTGAATTTTTTTTTCACAACGTACGGTGAAACACTTCATACCAAAATGTACGTATTCAAACGCGCCCATCGACGTTCGACGTGAATAGTTTATGTTTTTAAATCTACTAATATAGCGGTGTTTGACGGAAGACAATGAAAATTAAAGCTGCAAGCAGCGTTGGCGGTGCCCAAGCAGTTGCCCTGGTTTCAGGTGCTTGCAATGATGGATGTATAAGCAAAATTTGAGTTTCAAATGACCTTTCGGTTCTTGTAAAAAACAAATATGAACATCTTTTCATGGTATTGTAGGTTTCGCCGATAATCGTAGTTTTTTTGCAAAACCTATATGGCCGCCAAACCACGTGACCTATCCAACGGCTTTTCGCAAACTGGAAAGGGGTCACTTTAATAATGACATGAGTAAAATGTCAGTTCAATCAGTGTCTTGGTTCTGGAGAAGAAAACTTTTAAAGATTAAATTTGGAAGTTTCGCAAAATCAAATATGGCGGACAAACCACGTAACCGATCCAAATGCCTTTTGCAAACTTTAAAGTGCTAACTCTAAGAATGACAAGGGTAAAATTTCAGTCCAATTGGTTCGTCTGGAGAAGAATTTCAAATATTAAATAATAATTTTTAGCAAAATTCAATATGGCAGCCAAATCACGTAACCGATCCAAATTTCTTTGCAAACTTGAAAGAAATCACACTAAGAATGACATGAGTGAAATTTCAGCTCAATTGGTGTGTTAGTTCTGGAGAAGAAGATTGTTAAAAATTAAATTAGGATTTTTGCAAATTCAATATAGCGGCCAAATCACATGACTGATCCAAATGCCTTTTTCAAACTTGAAAGAGATCACACTTAAGATAAAACATGTAAAATTTCAGTCAAATCGGTGCATTGGTTATTGAGGAGAAGATTTTTAAAGATAAAAATGCTATTTTTCGAAAATCCAAAATGTCGGCTAAAGTCACGTAACCGCATGCGATTTTATTTGCAAATTCGTAAGACCTTAGGCCAAATTGACTTAGACCCTTGGTCATCAGGAAAAGCCATTTTTAGGATTTTGGAAAATCCATTATGGCCGCCCGGTCACGTGGCAGATCAAAATTTGAAGGGTCAGGTACACGAGTATTAATCAACAGCTATTAGCACTGCAAGTTTGAGAAGTTTGCGTTCGACCGTCTTCTCCAGAACTTACACACCGATTGAGCTGAAATTTTACTCATGTCATTCTTAGTGTGATTTCTTTCAAGTTTGCAAAGGAATTTGGATCGGTTACGTGATTTGGCTGCCATATTGAATTTTGCTAAAAATTATTATTTAATATTTGAAATTCTTCTCCAGACGAACCAATTGGACTGAAATTTTACCCTTGTCATTCTTAGAGTTAGCACTTTAAAGTTTGCAAAAGGCATTTGGATCGGTCACGTGGTTTTTCCACCATATTGGATTTTGCGAAAATCCAAATTTAATCTTTAAAAATCTTCTTTCTTTTCTTTGCCGACACATTCTTTGAAGTTTTATCGCCCTTGTCCACGCTGAATATTCATAGACGTGGTGGTTATCAAGTTCTCGGCACCTGACCCGATAGCCACCACGTAAAATTTGTGTGCAAAAGCTGGCATGACAAATTTAAAGCATTTTTCAACAACTGTCACGTCCTAGAATTAAAAAGATGCAATTTAATGAACCTGATACATTGTTCTAAATTTGTCAGTGCATATATGCATACGCGTGCATGTGCATATATGCAAATTATTTTTGCAACATTTTTACTTTTCTGTGTCGCGTACAACCATTTTTTTTTGTGTAACACCTTGCAAAGTAATGCATACTGTTCTTGATAGAGCAATATTTATCATAACATAACAATCTGTCTACTGAAAGGGGTTTACAAAATTTACAGTAACGTATCGACAGTGGAATCATACAGGTCTTTCAGGTTGACCTTTCTGACATGCATGTTCATCACATGATTCCTCTAAAGTATACACAGAATTTGTTGATAAGCCCGACATTAACGTTGCCGACTCCTTTATTTAGTGTTTGTGAGTTTGTGTGGTGTTGTGTGTGTGTGTGTGGTGTGTGTGTGTGTGTGTGTGTGTGTGTGTGGTGCGCGCGCGCGCGAGCGCAGTCAATGGCATTTCTGGTTACGTGAAAGAGGTCATAAACTGGCACCCTGTGTTCTGGCAATATGTGTTCCGTCTCTGCCAAGTCCATATAACCCTGGTATGTTTTGCAACTTAAAGATACCTCTTTTGTAGACCCAAGACACTTTCATGTTTTTCTAAGGCCGCGTTCAAAAAAAATGGTGAGGGGGGCTGGAGGAATCGCGATTGAAATCTTATTTTTTTTCAGATCCCCCCCCTCAATACCCTCAAAATTTTTTCAAGTCCCCCCCCCTCGATACCCTCAAAAATTTTCAAGTCCCCCCCCAAATTACCATATAGCCGCATATTAATTAGGAATGCACGCAGAGTAAAAAAAAACATGTAATGTGTCGTTCTGCACGCAAATGTTCAACACTACCTCTTATCAGCAGGTTGTAGAGCCATATACCTAGGGCAAGTTCTTAAATTGATTCATTTTTAAATGCATCAGTGAACTTTTTGGATTTCTCAGTCTAAGCCGACTTGAGTTTATCCAACTGTGGCCAGTTCAATGGCACCAGCTGAAAAGCACACAAAATGACAATCATGAGAGAGTATGAAATTTGTGTATTCCTAGCTACGTTTTAACCAAATTGTGAAAAAATGAGCACAGTGACCTACCGAGAATTTTTTTTTCAAAAGTACAAGACATATGTACAACTTAGATGCCACTTATAAAATGTTTTACAAAATTGACAATACTGGAAGGTTAAAATATTCCATGAAATTAATGTTTTAATCTCAGAAATTTTGGGTGTAATAATGGCAAATTTGATAAAAAATAAAAGATTCCATTTAGTCACACATTTTTCCATTTAAATTAGAGTCTTTACTGTTCAAAGTTTTACTTTTGTGTTATTGGTACAATGAGATGTGAAAATTTCATTCACTGCATGAACTTGAAATGAATGGTTTTATATATTGATTTTAAGTGATTTTAGAAAAACTGACTTTTCATCGTACATTTGTATAAGATCAAGTACGGTGACCCCATCTTTTCTCTCTAATATTTGATTGTTCTCATATGCCAGAATTCAAATATCCATGGTAACTGTTAGTCCCCTAGTCTTCTATGCGGTGCTCTCTGGCTGGATCTTGTGTACAAGTAGATGTATGTTTCACTGTCAATTGAGTGTCCTATGACCGAAACTCTTCTTAAACTACATCAGAGTCAGAGCTACATGTATCACTGTCACTGCCAGTATGTAGTAGCAGGGCAGTAGTTGTACTAACTTTTTATTTTGACAATATTTTGTTCAGTTTATACAATTGTGTTCTTGTTCTACTCCCTACAGAATGTTGAGCTATCCAGTATTCAGCTTGCCAACACAGCCTACGTGTACCGAGCATTTGCATCATTCAATTATCACCAATATTTAGACAAACGGGCTTTGTTGACAAACTGAATATTGTGTTTTTCAGCAGCATGCTGTAGAGAGACACCAAGAAACTGTGTTTGATACATTGCATAGAAATATTGAAAAATTATCAACAGTTGTAGCTCCTGCCCCATTACAAGGCCAACTTGTTCTACGAAAATTTAATGGCATTCATACATTTTTAGACTTTTTTGAGATTTAAAGACATAAAATATGACAAAACGGTTCTAGATTTTGTTTAATTATTACTAACATTAGAACCATTGGACGACATCAAAATGTTGGGAGTCAAAATATTTTCAGGTCCCCCCCCCTATAGGCAGAGCAAAACTTTCAAGTCCCCCCCCTCGACTACCCCAAAAATTTCGAATCCCCCCCTGAATTCCTCCAGCCCCCCCCCCCCCTCACCATTTTTTTGAATGCGGCCTAACTAGTGATTAAATGAGTCGGCAACTTTAATGTCTGGCTTATCAACACATTTTGTGCGTACTTTAGAAGAAAATGTGTGTGATGAACATACAAGTATAAACGGTCAATCTGATAGACCTGTATGATTCCACCTTCAATACATTACTGTAAATTTTGCCAACCCATATCACTTGAAAAATGTTATGTTAAAACCTGAAAGACCTGTATGAGGTTATTAAAACAAACTGCAAAGGATGCATGAGGACATGTCGGGCGATGCGCAGCGCCAATGTCCGAGTTTATCCTTTCCGGTATTTTCGTGATAACCTTATTATTATACATCTTACATCCGTGAAATTGTCAGAGTAGTGATCGTTTTCGTGCTGTCTACAATTTTTCTTCCGATTTATAGCGCAAATGTGGAATGCTATCTCGGACGCGCTTCTGCAAGTGTACGTGAATAGTGTGTGTATGTGTGTGTGTGTGTGTGTGTGTGTGTGTGTGTGTGTGTGCACTAAACGCGTACGCACAGAACGCACGCGCAGGGGTTGGACGTCTCGAAGCCGTACGTGTTAAGGAACGGGCGTTCCCTATGGCTTTCGTAAGGCGCGCGAAATTCTATTATTCTCGATGGTAGATGTAAAATAATGTGTGGTATATTTTGTGAATTGCAATTTAGCCAGGGAAAATATGCATTTCTATTGTTATTTACCTGTTCATAAGTAAACATTTTATCCAGCTCCCAGTTCCACCCCGGACGTTCTACGATCCTTACAATCCATGACTTTGTCGATGATTTTGGTCTCAAAGAGTAGAACTGTGAGTGACTTGCATATCTTCCTTCACTTTCGTCGATAGCTCTTTTGTTATCTTTGATGGTATCACAGAAGTAGGTTGAGAAGTAGACTTCCTGTTTGTCTTCTGGTCGCTGTTCGTATCGCCCGTAGATTATTAACTGTAGATTTAGAGATATCTTCTTGTTGCATTGGATGCAGGTGTAGGTGGTAAAATGACTGGTGACAATGTAGACGTATCCCTCATCCAGTGTAAAATAGAAATCACTGACGACGTTGTTGTGTTCTTTGTCCTTAGGCTTTTCCAAGCATTTCCACGACATTTTGGCATCCAACAGGGAGTGACTATACAAAACCTTCCATTCGGAGTCTCTGTCCAGAACTCCCCTGTGAGGAATTTTCAATATAACAGGATTTGCGAACTTTTTCCTGCCAGGAGCAAGGCAGTTAACTACTGGAGTTAGGGGAAAGCCGCTATTTGGATCATCAAATTGAAGATTAAAAGGGAATACTTTCGGGATACTTGAATTTCAATAAGTTGCTTAGTCCCAACTTCTACTGCATCTTCTTGGACAAGAAGTGATACACCTGTTTTAGCATGGGATATGTTACATGCATTGGAATCAATCTCTGCAGCCATTTTAAAATCAAAATTATCATCAGGCTTTTTTTCAAACGTTCCTGTATCAAGGAAAGCGCGTGCACCATTTGCCGTTGTCTTATCGCCACAAATATTGACATTGATAGCTTTAATACCATCTTGTACAATGCGATGTTGCTGTTCGTTGATGAGGCTGTCTTTTGAAGTTAAAGATGTTGATGACATCTCATCCTTTTCTTGAATGCTTTGTGCAAGGGTAGTATGTTCTGGATTAGTTATGACAGTTAAAGAACTATTTCTACAATTATTTTGTACATTATTATTTTTGGTATGAGCGCCAACACCCTTTTCAGAACCAGTTTGAACTCTGTCTTCGTAGCTATTGTCAGTACTTGCTGTCAGCTCTCGCTGTATAGTTCCTCGGCTGCTGATTACCATCTCATCGACAGATTCTGAATCATGTAGGGCAGTAGTCCTTTGATTGAGGAGAGAACAAAACAAACATCGAAGTGCATGTAAGAACTATACGTAAACAAACGTTTAGAATCAAAATTAAGTAATATCTGTTCTTTTATTAACATTTCTTTCCAAATAGATGTCAACTTCGGCAAGATTATTTGGAATTATCATCATACTTCAGTAACATGAAGACAAGACATCTATACGTATGACTAATTTTTCATATATTGCAACCATATTTCTGAGGCGTCTTGAGACTGACACATATGTCATGACTTATTCACAGACTGGAAGTGCAAACAATCATCAATAGATTAGCTATACCCTTAATTTTCGTACTTATCAATTCATATTACTGACATTCAAACATAAGGCTAATTTCGTTTTGAGATATTAGAGATTTGTGATTATATGCGAAAATATAAACTCTCGATATCATAACTGACTATTAAGTACTTACTTGCCATGTACCTTCCTATTTGGGATGCCCTTTTTATATACCAGTAAAAGAACGATGAGCATCATACAAAGTATTATTGATAAAACAGACCCAAAGATTACAGTAATGTAAGGTGATGTATGCTGAATATTTGGGTCGGCTTCAGATTCAATAACGTCAAGGTTTCGGTCATAGTCGTTCCAAAATCCTAGGGGAAAACAATAATGTTGGACGAAAATATCAAGAAATATGCGAGGTTTGATATGACAGTTTTTCTTCACACAGATCGCCAGATGTTATCAGAGCCCAGAGTCACAATTGACCATGTCTATTGATATTCATAAGTTTACTTTATTTCTCTGCTATCACACTAATGACACCATAGGGGCATTTCTCATGTTTGTCAAACGAACGCACAGCCAAGGGTATAACCACTGGTATGCCCTTGCTTGTGCGTTCGTTGTTGAAGTTGTCAAAGTTTATCCTGTGATAATCTGGTGACAGCATCGATACATTAGTAACTTACACTTGCTTGCTTTAGCGCATTCGGTAAAAAACGCATCAGATAATAGAGGCTAAACAGTGATATAACTCTGCATAGCATTGTCAAAAGAAAAATATATGACACAGCGAACGAGAAAAAGAAATCTTTGCAAAACAAGTGCAAACAATGCTAACATAAGACCAAAAGGTTGGTAGTATAAATCTTTATCGGCAATACATATCATAGTCAAACGTCATAAAATAAAACAATATCAACAAGACGTGCAGAGACAAAGACACCCGTACCCCGTCAAAACCATTGGGACGGACATGTGAACTGCCCCCTGCAATGACACCAGAAAAGTCAAAGTTCTGTTCTTACGTAAGATAGGTAACTCCAATACATTTTAGCTGTCAACATTTTATCATTTTATAAATAAGCTTGACATCATTTTTAAGTATTAAGAACCGGACTTTCGTTTGCCTAGAAAATTACACCACTATACAAGCCACGAGCTGAACAGCATGTCACTAAAAGCTACTTGAACTGAGAGCGATGGTGCAGTGTGAAATCCGAACTTCGCTTTTTTTATACACCTTTTTACTAGCATTGTCAATATTTTCCTCCCTGAAATGCGCATTTAAAAAGACACAAGAAACCACTCGAAAAATGATTGCTTCATAGAGATTTCCAAGACACTCATCTGGACGACCAAGCAACCATGGGGTGCCACCACTGCGCAGAAAAACGGAGCCAACGACATGAAGTCAGTACATTGTTGTAAAAATTTTGCGCAGAACAGAGGAATTCAAAGCAGTCAGCAGCTTGCTATGGCTCTCAAACAAATTGTGTAGAAGTCTAACTGCTTGTCTTGTATTTATAAGGTGTCTAAAAACATTGGGCTGATCCAACCTTTGTGGAAAAACATCGAAAAATTTGAATTAGTTGAATTGTTATCATCCGAACCACGTTAGTTTCTATGACGGTAAAAACTCAAGTTGGAATAATAAAACTCACGAAATTCGAGATGTTGGATTCAAATCGCGCATCAAAAATGCAATTCTTAGTAATTAGCAGCTTGCGTCCAGTCGATGAATATGTGAAAAAGTTACAAAATGAAAATGCCAACATTAAGTAACCAGATATGAACTGAAAATGCTCACGTGTTTCATTATATTGCAGTTATGTGTAAATTTGAAACCTTTGCCACATGTTTGCAACTTCATTGAAAGTGTTACGATCAACATAATGAATAATATTCAGCACAGAATAATTCTAAATCCAAGTATATATGCTCAATCAGGAAGGTTTATTAAAATATGCAAATTAGGAATTGAGTGAAATGGCTGAAGTAAAAATGTTAAATGACTTTCAATAATGTCGTATCATAGTATTTTTAATGTAAAAAGCAATTCGTCAACTTTGGTCTAGTCAAGACAGATAAATATCCCTAATTAGGAAAGTTCAATAAATATGCAAATTAGGAATTGGCTGAAGCAAAAAAGTTTAATGACTTTCACTAATATTGTTTCATAGTATCTTCAATATATGTTGCAAGATTTATCAACTTCAGTCGAGACAATTCAGATATATATATCCCTAATTAGTGAAGTTCATTTAGTATGTAAATAAGGAATTGGCTGAAGTGAAATTGCTTAATGATTTTCAATAATGTTATATCATAGTATCTTCAATGTACACAGCAAGTTTCATCAATTTTGGTCATGTCAATGCAGATATGTATATCTAATTATAAAGTTTATTAAAAATGGAAATAAGTATTTGGCTGAAATAAAAATGCTCAATGACTTTCGAAAATGTTATATCATAGTATCTTTAATATACATAGCAAGTTTCATCAATTTTGGTCAAGTCAATTCAAATAAATATTCCTAATTTCAAAAGTTCATTAAATATGCAAATTAAGAGTTTGATGAAGTAAAAATGCTTAATGACTTTCAATAATGTTAAATCACAGTATCTTCAAAATACATATCAAGTTTTGTCAATTTTGATAAAGTCAAATCAGATAACCAAATAAGGAAAGTTCATTAAATATGCAAATTATCCATTATGTTTTATATCATCCCTTAATATCTTTCACAGCTGATATATCTTGATGTGATAAACATTTTTAGCGAATCTCATCAAATTCATTAAATATGCATTTGAGCCCTAAATTAACTTGACACTGTTCAATGTTTCAAGGCACAATTAAATTTTATCAGATCAATATTTGTAGCACGTTTCACAAAATTTGGTGCCGTAATTTCAGAGTTATTAACTTCATACTACTAAATGCTTTACAACAAAGTTTGATATCTGTCGGATCAGTATATGCAACAGTTTTCAACACATTTGATGCGGTTATTTCAGAAATATATGACTAATTATAAAACTTCATGAAATATACAAATGAGCTGTATACTAACTTGACACTGCTCAATGCTTCTCAGTACAATTGGATATTTATCAGATCAACATCTTTAGCAAGTTTCATTAAATTTAATGCAGTAATTTTGGAGTAATATCACTAATTATAAAGTTAATTAAATATGCAAATGAATTAATTAACTTCACACAACTAAATGCTTAACACAACAGTTAGATATCTGTCGGATCAGTATATGCAGCAGTTTTCATCACATTTGATGCAGCTATTTCGGAGTTATATGACTAATTATCAAACTTAATCAAATATGCAAATGAGCTATTTATTAACTTGACACTGCTCAATGCTTCTCAGTACAATTGGATATTTATCAGATCAACATCTTTAGCAAGTTTCATTAAATTTAATGCAGTAATTTTGGAGTAATATCACTAATTATAAAGTTAATTAAATATGCAAATGAACCCTTAATTTACTCCTCACAACTAAATGCTTTACACCACAATTAGATATTTGTCATATCAGTATCTGCAGCAGATTTCATCACATTTGGTGCAGCTACCTTGGAGTTATATGACTGATTACAAAGCCTTGTTAAATATGCAAATCAGCTATTTATTAACTTGACACGGCCAAATGCTTCTTAGTACAATTAGATATTTATCAGATCAATATCTATATCTTATTTCACTGACTTGGGTGCCGTAATTTAAGAGTTATATACCTAATTACAAAGTTATTAAATATGCAAATAAACCCTTAATTAACTTCACACTACTACATGCTTCACACCAGATATCACTTAGATCTGTATCTGCAGCAGATTGCATCACACCTGGTGCAGTTATATTGGAGTTATACGACTAATTCCAAAATTCATAAAATATACAAAATATCAATACTTTCGTCTGTAGACTTGCTGAAATACTTGAAAGAGAGTGAAAGGTCGGCCAATGTATTCATTTAGATTTCCAAACATTATTGTGTTGTGCTGTTATTCATCCATCAAAACGAACACCAGCCCTCATTGTTGTCGAAATACTTGAACTTAAGAATAGAGTCATCTGTGGCCATAACACATTTTGCAGCAAAATTGCCCCATATTAATCATTATCCAATAATCAAAAGCTCTTGTCTAACCACTAGCTGAAATATGTAAAAGTAGGTCATAATGATCTTAAGTGTCATCCAAATTGAAAGGAATTTAAGATTATATACTACGACACCAAACGCCTAGCGTGTGAAGTTCTTGAGATAAAGAAAGTGTATCTTAAGTCATTTAAGGCCATCGTAAATTCGGAGAAAAATATTGGTGCCATACAGGTCAATTACCACAATAATATGTTCTTAGTGTGGCTAAGATTTATGAAAGATTAAAGCTTAGGTCTCTTGTAAACGTAGACCAATTATTTTATGTCCCATACTTGTCCATCTGAGCTTAAAGAGTCTATCGGTTGTGATAAAGACAATATTTTTATATTATATTCGGTTGTCGTAGTTTTTCTGTAAATTAAAATATGGCAATAAAACCTTTGACCGATTTAATGGCTTTTGCAAACTTGAAAGTGGTAACTTTATCAATAATAGGCAAAACGACGCCAGCTCAAATGATCAAGGTGATTGAAATGACTCTCACAATCTTGCAGGTATCGACGTATATCTGCCATTAGCAAAAACGTCATCTAAAATGGTTTCATTATTACGTTGGAAGGGATTTTTTGATAGATTCGATATTTTCTCAAACCAACATAGCGGCAAAGAACACATGATCGATTAAGATATAATCAGCAAATATCCGTGATCTACGTACAAGCACTAATCACAAGAGAAGTTATTGCTTGTTTGTATGCCTGTTGATAATCGATACGAATTAAAATAAATTATTATCCGAACACGTGCGGAAACTTACATAATCTGCTGCATATTCTTGCAGATTTGTAAGGCGAAACAACATTCCCTTTGCAGACGTATTCTTCCTGTCATAACGGTGCAGAATTGCTGGATGGCCGCAATAACTATATGGCTAATTTTGAAATTTTAAACGTCTATTCAGCAACTGACGAAATTAAACACTTGTAACTCGTCAGCTATTCACTATTCAAGCTTATAGCCTATATTCGCAGCTATTAGCCATATTCAGCAAGATGTATTACACGTAAGATTTTGAAGGCGAGAAAATTCCCTTTGCAGACGTAATATTCCAGTCAGAAATAACAGTTGTACAAGATTCATATATATGTAGCTTTATAGCTACCCACTACATTTATTACCAGCTATGGGTCCTTTTTGAATTATTCATTGCTTAAATAGCTACAAACAGCTAAATATATGCTATTATTATTGCTATCGTAGCTATTGGCTATCTAGCTTTAGCTAGGGGCTATCAAGTCATCCAGTAAGCCCGCACCGTACTCATTCCAGTACTTTTCAATTACTTACCCTTAGTTTCTTGAGGGCTTCTGTACTCGTTTCATATTGTGTGATTTGAATGTCTTTTTCGCCTATTAACAAAATAATTCACATCTTGATTATGTATTTGCCAACCCGTGACCCGTAAACATGTAAAGGACTTTACCTGATCATGATTGTGTCCTAAGTACCACTGAGAATTCAATATCGCCATCGTAAATCAAATCTTATTACAAAAGTAAGAACTTTCAGAAATGAATGTGAGGCATAAGAAGTCAATGGGAATTAAGGCCATAGCATCATCGTATATCAAACCTGATTACAAAATTAGCAACTTAATAATGTAATTTCGCCAAACATTGGGCGTCAAAATGCGCCATACTTGGTTAAATTTTTGCTATGTTCTCTGTTTTAACAATTGTTATAAGAGAACCCCAAGTGAGACAGTGGAAGTTTTTTGTACTCTGGATATTTAAACGAGGTGTATTCTGCGGCCGTCCCCGGCGTCTACCCTTTTTATGTCGCGCCTGTTCTGTCTCGCCATGGGGTTCTGTCATGTTATACAGATATCAACAACATATAGTGCTTACTGTTAGCAATTAGTCTGCTGCAGTTAACATCGCAAAGTCAATTTGTTTTACATAACGAAGATACTTAACAGACTAAACTTAACAAATAATAGTTAGAATCGAATGCTTGTGTTAAACGTATATTTGTGTGTATCGTGTTTTGAACGGGAAACTATTTCAGTAGTTTGGATATAATATTTCGCGTTTAGGATCTGAACACACAGGACCTGAACACACACAACGACACAAATACTTGTTCCCCTTGATAAGGTTGTTTGTCTTTATCTTGAGATGAACTTCCAGCACATTATTCAAAAATGATCAAGTAGGAGTGAATATATATCAAGAACAAATATATTCTTTAGAATGTCTTTTGCAATTAGTTTGTCAACAATGGTGGTGTAAATCTAATTTGTAAATCAAGTAATTATAGTGCTCCCCAGACGTCTGACTGGATTGAAGGAATGTAGCTTTATACACAAGTTAAGGAAAAAATGCTTTCCATGTTTAAATTCAATACCTTTGAGGGTCAATTTAACCAATATACATTAATACTCACCGTCAGCCTCATTGGGCTCTTCTGGCTCATCGTCAGAATCATCTGCAGAACCTTCAAAGAAACGAATAAACCCATTGAATTTCTCATATTATTATGACATTTATATGACAAAAATGTAAAGAGTTTGCTTGTTATAAGTGATGTATTTAACGTTAACATTGACGTGGTTATTAAGGAATCTAGTACTCATTTCAGATCTTTCTGCCAATGAATATGAGGCAAAATTAATCCTGGATACCTATGTGTGAATGTCAATATGTAAAGACTGATTTTGAAATTGACACAAAAACCTAAACTGGTCATTAATTGGATAACTGGTTGTTCCGACTGTCACAAATACCCCACCATAAATAATATCCGGTTAGTAAAATGAGAAACAATACGATGTACACCGACAGAGTAGGCCTTGTCAACCATTGTCAAATAGAACTTGTAAATGGAGCATTTACTCCGTCGGTATTAACGTGTGCTTTGATAGATCTTGAACTGAAGGTATAATCCACTCTTTCCTGACAAGCGATGCAGAACTAACGCTCTATATGCTTGCAACTCACACTTCTCTGCATCCGACATTGTGCGTTTGTTTTCCGACAATAGGCGGAACATGCTGCTGGCAGAGATGGTCACAAAATAGGCATTTACCTAGGCCAATCGGTCGGCTACACAGCAAACAGGACAGAAGAATCCGATGCACGACCCGTAGGCTACAATTATTGCAGACCGCATATATTGATGTGTCGCACCACAAATAAACTACAATGTCGCAGTGTTTTAAATTTGCGTGAGCACTGTATGTATTAGGGTAACTAAAACGAAACTTCTGATAATGAAACTTAATTTTTGTGCTGGAGTAATAGGTACCAATTTTATAAAACACGATATTTTACAGACTTTTACGTCTGATTTCTAATTAGAATCAAGTCATTTGGCGTACAGTGTACGCATTATACTCTTGTCGTGACCCTGCTGACCGGTGACGCAGCGGACGTAACTAAATTGAGTTGATATGATGCGCATGAAATATAAAAAAATGAGAGTGCAATAGCCCTGT
This sequence comes from Ptychodera flava, assembly GCF_041260155.1. Taxonomy (NCBI): domain Eukaryota; kingdom Metazoa; phylum Hemichordata; class Enteropneusta; family Ptychoderidae; genus Ptychodera; species Ptychodera flava. The sequence continues at coordinate 13,475,546 of NC_091928.1, forward strand.
CTTTGACTGAATCCCATATTGGTTGGATTAGGCATTAGTATGGATGGAATAGGGTTATGTCCTTTTACCAAGTTAAGCAGAATTGGGTATGTCATGCACTGGCTCTTTAAATGTCAAAATAATACTAATCTGCAACAAACAGGTCCAGACATGTCGGATTAATGGCTCTTGTCATATAAAATCAGGAGGCCAGATATGTACCAAAATGCCCCTGTGTTCAATACAGAAGAGACTTACTTACCATTATCTATTGATACTGCTAAATGCCTTTCTTGACTATTTAAATCTTTGTGCAATAAACATCTACTGCAAGTTTCATCATGGTGCAGTTATTCAGGTTATGGATCTTTAATTACTAATTTTGTTTGCCTGTTTAGCGGCCTGACTTTACTACGGAAAGCAATGGCTCTGTCAATATAATGGCTGTAAAAATGTAATGCCAATTTTAAGCCTATCTGCATGGAATGTGGTAACTATCTTATTCAACTATATCCCACTAGCTGCCTACATGTTGTTGGAAAAGCAACCTAACTTCGTTTTATCATTATATGTCATCTTCTAGCACAAACAATCCGTCGATGTAATCAATTTTCCCTTTTACAATCGGTATGCAAAAGTCTTCTCTGTAAGTGCGTGCCTTTTCACCTCCATAGGCGACGCACTAGATAACGCATAATACGGTTCACATACCTTCAAAACTCTCTGTTTTCATTGAATCCCCCGTTCGAAATTCATGTTCTTCTTTTTCATCTATAAAAGTTTGAAATGGGGTTGAAAGACTGATTATGTTTTTCTGTGTACTAACTCAATCTTTAACCTCATCAAATGCTAACTGACCTACCATCCAAAGAAAATAAATGTTTGCAGATTACTTGATAACCCGAAAATACGGTTTAAGGATAAATATTTCGTGGCCGTCTAATGTACGGGCATTTTGCTTGCAATGCCAACACAAACGTAACAGAATACAGTAAGAAAATATGGCATGTAAATTTTTAAAACTTCGTAAATCTCATACAAATACATAGCATACCCGCACAGTACCGCTGTTTGCAATGCCGATGTTTTTCTTCAGCAGGCACATACTCAAATTCAAGAAACACGCATTTCTGTAAGTAGTACCATCGGAACCACATACGAGTTCTTCTGTCCTAGGGCAGCTAGTATCACATATGCATATTTCTTTTTCGGCTGTCCGCACACAACTTTGTCCATAATGACAACGTTTATGCATACATGGTAGAAGCGTGTCGATACCAAACCATTTTTGAAAACGTTCACTTTTACCATTGGCAGTCCCTATAAATAACATAAAGCAAAAGCATTAAAGTGCATCATTTAAGAAAAGGCGATCCGTTTGCGAAAAAACATAATCATTCAGTCGTATCCTCAGGTGTATTTACATGTAACCAAGAGACATTTAACTATGTTAACAAAACATGAAAGACGTCACTTGCTTTTTTGCAGAATTCATAGGTAATCAAATTGCTGCAGGACGATTTATTGAGTTTCTATGCACATAACATTGGACAAACAAAAACGAGTTTATTGAAAAGGTTTTCAGTGCGTCTTAAGATGGTCTTTCTCCATCATTATCGTCCTTACGTTGATTGAAACACTAATAAATGTTTATTTTAGTTATATCATTCATTTTTGATAGGATCCTATAAGACTACAACACTGCATGCGGTCACTTTTGACAATACGTGCATAAACGGAGGCTGATATTGCTATCTGTCTTCATAATTTAACGAAACCTTGATGCATCAGGGTAAATAAAAGGAGTTACGAATCGAAACCTGTGGCGCGACATCAAGGGATGAGCCCTACATGATATTAATCACGCCAGTGGCTAACTGACTACGTATGCGCAGGTTAAATATATTTTCACATTTAGAATAGTCGATTCTATGCCAATGACAAGATGCAATAAGTGCCAGGTCAGTTTAAAGACGGAATTCCCCTGCTACCTTGCAATTAGAAGTTTGGCAGTTCAGTTGTTGTTGCAACAACAATGATGGCACAAGACGTCCCTTCCTGAACATATTTTGACAGATTAAACATAAAATCTATACCTGCCTCGTCTGTGAAGTGTTTACACCAGAGGGTAAACTGAGTATTTGTACATTGGTCCTAATAATGAAAAGAGTAAGTGGCAAATAATTCTATCTATTCTCTCTTAGGGATGAGTCATGATTTACAGCCCGGGGGATCGGGGGAATTGCATCGAAATCTCTGAGTTTCGAGGACATCCCTGCAAATTATGATGAATTTGAGTAACCCCTACTGTAACACATAAATTTGAGTGACCCCCCTCCCCTCCCCTTACAAAATTAAAAGTCATACAAAGCAAAGAGTGACTAAAGACCTATCAAATCCGTGTACCCTGCTAGAATATCATTTGTTATCTCATGACGGTTAAAAAGATGACGAACAAAATGAAATTCAAAGTCAAAGCAAAATGTAAAATATAAAAGCTCATGCTATAACCAGTATCAAACCATATAGTATTGTTTTATTCGGATCCATAGCAGGCTTTTCAACAAGATGTTTGACAAGGCAGAAGATGAAGGGACAGGGGTGAACAAGCAAGAGGCTGAGGGGAAAGTGTCTGAAGGAGTGTCCTCTCTCTTGGGCGGCTAATTTTGAGAAATTGATGTGTGCATTGGCGCTGTTTGGTGCAATATGAGAGGTGTTTTCATTTCTTTTTTCGCCAAGTAAAACTGTAAGAACAACCAAAGGAGGGACAGCCCGAGACAATCTAAATTACACTAATTTATCAATTTTAGCCAACATAAAATCCCTGTCTCCTGTTGAGTGGACTACATTGAACAAAGTGCTGAAATGATTTCTCCGCATCTCTGCAACATTTCCACCATAATTGCAGCCATCTACAATATTAGGCTTTGATGGTTGCTTTTCATTCATTCTATTAATCGACAGCCAAAATTTACATATAACTTTTGTTATAACTACAACACGACGTGAACTATTCTGTGATAATTGGATGGTAAAGTAATATCGATTTACTCGGCAAATGTTACCTCATCTACTTTCCTTTTTCAGTTGCATACTTGTTTTTACGAGCAATTTGTAATATTGCAAGCTTCAGCCATAGATGATCTAACAATTTTGAGAATTTGAAAATATGAAGATCAAATTATCCCAAATTAGTTCCAATCTTGTTCAATGCAAACTTTCAGCAGCCGCATCGATCAGCTTTGATTTGTTTCTCATTGCGACGACTACGTCTCAAAGAATTTAAAACGGGCGTGTTTACAACGCTTGAAGTCAAATAAAGGCCCGTTCTTAAGTTGACCACACTCTTGTCATAGTTTAACCAGATGTGAACTGAATATGCTCACATGTTTTACAACAGTACGCTTCACAGAACAATCAGATGTCTGTTATATCACTATATGTAGCCGGTTTTATCAACTTCACACGGTACTCTCTAAGTTCAATCACAATTACAAACTTTATTGAATATGCAAATGAGCTGTTAATTAACTTGATACTACTCAATGCTTCATGGGACAATCAGATATCCATCAGATACATATTTGCAGCACGGTTCATTAATTTAATGCAGTAATTTTGCAGTAATATCACTAATTACAAACTTCCTTAAATATGCCAACGAGCCCTTAATTAACTTAACACCGTTCAATGTTTCATAGCACAGATAAATATCTATCAGATCAATGTTTGTGGCACGTTTCATCAAATTTAATGCTGTAATGTTGGAGTAATATCACCAAATACAAAGTTCATCGAATATGCAGATTAACCCTTAATTATCTCCACACAACTAAACGCTATACGCCACATTTAAATATCTGCCAGAACAGTATCTGCAGCAGTTTTCATCATATTTGAGGCAGTTATTTCGGAGTTATATGACTAATTATAAAAATTCATAAATATGCAAATGAACTATTTATTAACTTGACACTTCCAAAAGCTTCTCACTACAATGATATATTTATCAGATCAATATCTGTACCATAATTCACTGAAATGGGTGCCGTAATTTGAAAGTTATATACCGAATTTTAAATTAATTAAATATGCAAATGAACCCTCAATTAACTCCGCATTACTAAGTGCTTTACAACAAAGTCAAATATCTGTCGGGTCAGTATATGCAGCAGTTTTCATCACATTTCAGGCAGTTATTTCGGAGTTTTCGGAGAATTGTTTTGTCCATGCCAAAGAAATATACTTTTAACTTTGAAATCACAGAAATGGCTTGTTTAACCTTTGACTGCTGTAATTTTACACAAATTTTTTATGTAATATTTTACCAATTTCTGCGAACTTTTCTGTACGTTTTTTCATAATGTTTGACCAAATGGATATCATTTTTCATCAGGTACATTGTTTTATCAAAATTTTAGCAAAAGGCGGAAAGACAGACTGTAGTACATTTTATAAAGTTGACAAAAGTAGGCCTTGGCGCCCAAAGGGTTAATACGTAGTATATAACAGAAAATGTCTTTTGTAGGTATGTTGGCCAACATATTTGATTTATGCAAATTAACAAATTAGGTATGCAAATCATTGCATCTCGAAAAACGTTTGTCCATGCCTAAGAAATATACTTATAACTTTAAAATTACTGAAAGAGCTTTTTTAATATGTGGTATATGTAGGAATGTTGGCCGCCATATTGGAATTATGCAAATTAGTGAAGTGCCTATATGAAACATTATACCTCCAAAATGATTCCCTGAGCCAAATAACTAGTGTCAGATTTTAAAATCACTGAAATAGCTTGTTTAATATGTGATATATGGCCAATTATGCTATTTTGTCCGATGGCTGGCAGCCATATTTGATTTATGCAAATTAGACATATTTATATTATATATTGGATTCGAGTAAACTTTTAATATGTTGTTCTGGGTACCTCACTAAAATGCATTCTGAAGAAAAAATTCTGTTGCAATTTGTGATGGGTTAGGTGCCAAAATCTCGTAGATTGACTGGACTATTAGGTTTACTTCGTGCAACGGCCATGATCGACCCTCTTTACTGGCGGGCCACCTTCGGCGGCCCACTACAATAAATAGACTTTATGTAATAGCCCATGATCCTCTTAATGGGCCGGCGCCTTTGATGGCCCGCTCCGATTACGTTAACTTCATGCAATGGCCATGATCGACCCTCTTTACCGGCGGGCCGCCGTTGGCGGTCCACTACAAATACTTGACTTTATGTAATAGCACATAACCATCTTAACAGCCAGACGGCTGGCCATGATTGACCCTCTTTACCGGCGGGCCACCTTTGGTTGCCCACTAGAATAAAGTTGACTTTACGTAATGGCCCATGACCCTCTTAACCGGATGGCTGCCTTTGGCGAACCACTCCAATACAGTTTACTTTATACAATGTCCATGGACATAATTTGTCTATGGAAATGAAGTTATAAATTGCCGTCCTAATTAACAAACTTTTGCATGGATGTGGCTGAGAAGTTTGTGCACTGGCATCTCTGCTACACAAATAAAGTGCGCCGCGTACCGAAGTTCAAATCCAAAGCGTGCAGGTAAATTTGACATATGGGTTTTGGTTAATTTTCAGCAGGGGGGTCATCATTTTTTTCGTCTGACAAAGGGGGAGTCATCTTCTGTTCACGAAAAATGCAGGGGGGTTAATATATTTTTTTGAACACCGGCGACAAGATTTTGCCATCCCCCCCCCAGGCCGTAAAAACTGAACGGTCCCTTACTTATAGGCTTGTCTCATCAGTAACAGCTAATTACTAATTAATGAAATCTTAGAACGCATCGAAGATTACAAATCTCCAGACAAACACAGCGTTTACATGACTGACTCGTTCTGTGTACAAAAGCTCCTACGTCCCGGTACTATGGCTAATCAACCACGTTCATTCAACAATTACCTGATGTACAGTCAGTCACCTGCGATTGGTGATACGAGAAAGCCCTCGTGAACTTGCTACAATCAGTTAATATTTTCTGGTTGTTTTCCACAATGCTTTAACTTTAGTAGTGCTTGTTATTCACATATTATACCCAGCGTGCTGTGTTGCGTGGCAGTCTGTAAACTGTGTGTAGGCTTAAAGTGTGCAGTATGACATACAACAATCGTTTTCAGAGTTAGGCAGCGAAGCTACTGCTGAGAATTGCAATTAAACTGTTACACTAATTGGTTTCAACTGTAACTAGCTGCCAAAGTCAGTTATTTTGACTGTCCAGATGCAGAGTAAAAGCCGATCTTGTGTCATCTGACTCTGTGAATGTTGTCAACTTTGCCAGCTAGCTACTGCTGAGAATAATTTGTGTAAACATTTTTATTAAAATTCACAGCAGTAGCTTTGCTCTCTAATTCTGAAAATGGTTGTAAATGCCCAGGACAACATATACAGATGTGAACTGAATGTGCTTATATGGTTTACAATATGTTCATTACATATTAGTACCCTTCACAGAACAATCAGACACCTGTCATATCAATATATGTATCCGGTTTCATCAACTTTCGCACAGTACTCTGAGAGATAAATCACTAATTACGAAACTTCATTTAATATGCAAATGAGCTGTTTATTAACTTGTCACTGCTCATGCTTCATTGGCAATTACATATTAATGAGATCGATATCTGTAGCAGGTTTCACCGAATTTGATGCCATGATTTCAGAGCTATATCACTAATTTCTAAGTTATTTAAATATACAAATGAATCCTTTATTAACTTCACACTAAGAACACAGTCTGATATCTGTCGAATCAGTATCTACAGCAGATTTCATTAATTTGTTGTTGTTTTTTGGGTTAAATTACTAATTACAATTTTTTATAAAATACGTAAATAAGTTGTTTATTAACTTAGCACTGCTCAGTGCTTAAGGGGACATTAGATAGTTATCAGCATAAGGTCTCTAGCAGGTTTCATCAAATTTGGTTTCATAATTTTAGAGTTATATTTCTAATTACAAAGTTCAATTAATATGCAAATGAACGCTCAATTAACTTCACACAACCAAATGCTTCTGAACACAGCCAGATATCTGTGAGATCCGTGTCTGCAGCAGATTTCAACCAATTTGATGCAGTTACTTGTATTACAAATTACTATTATAATAATGTTACATAAGGCCCGGCCTTTAGTGCCGTTCCGGGTTTAAGATTAGAAATGATTTTTGTATTGATTCATGATAAGTAATAGTAAAGGATAAAAATAATTCATTGTTACGTGCTATATACGTGTGTACGAAAACTATGCTCAGTTCACCCTATCATGAAAACAGTTCACGTACACGATTTCATACGGATACCCTGCAGATATAGATTTTCTGTAATGTAATGTTGGACAACGCAGTCACTTGCGGTTCAGTACACGGTGCATGCAGTCAAAATACACGACCAAAACGAATGATTGCCTATCATTCTAATGCGTACAGCGGCTTGTGGTATGATGTTGAAATTTACCAAAATTAATATTGTACTTCTCATGGTACCTCGGTTGTTTGGTGGAAGCGTTTGGAAACAGAATGACTTCCCTCAACTGTCAGAAAAAATGACATAACATTAGGTGTACCTTTTGGCCGATCAAGTACGATTGTTCGTGTATCCACTGCAGTTCTTTGGTTTACTCCCCACAGCACGCTAAAATTACTACTGTTTGGAAAATACCCTGTATATGCATGTGCAAAGACTGCAGTCATTATTATTTAGGACAAATTAATATTATTCTGGACTTGAATTCTATTTTAAACAATAGCAATACTGACCCGCTTCCGGGAGGAGAACAAGAAAATGCAGTAAAAATCCACCCAAATATTAGCCAAACGTCATAGCTAAAATTGACAACCCTACATTTATTTCATATCAATCAGAAACAGTTTTGTTTCGAGTCCCCAAATCCTTTGAAGTACCCCTATCAACCCCCGTCGATTCTCCCACCCCTATACAGTTGTTTATAAATGCAGCCTTAGATCATCGTGCTATGAACATAAAACATTATTATCGTTGACCTACCTTTGCTCTTCGCTCGCCGGAAATAAAAGTCGTCTTCCAAATTTTCTACGGTACTTCCTTCGGGGTTAAATAATGCCTCTATTAGGTCTTTCCTTGCCTTATTTTTTTGACGATATATCCTTATGATAAACCTTCTTTTTAATTTTGACCAACGTCCGGAATAGCAAATCGTGTTACCGATTTTTCTGCACGGGCTGAGCTCAACTGGGTGTTTACCACAGATTTTGCACAGTGCACACATTGTCGTGCGTCCAATAGACGGTGAGTAGGAACCGCCTTTACACACACGACAACTAGATACTCTCGCGTCGCTGATGCACCAATCAGTGGATTTATTAGAGGGTTGACAGAGAGCATTGACGCACTTGATGTGATCGTTGTTCTCAGTTTGAGACATCTTAAGAGAGTGAGTTAGAGACAGACAGATAGACACATAGAAAGAAAGCGAGAAAGACAGATAGACAGAAAGACAGACAGACAGATTTATTAGGTACGAGTCAATTGTACTCTAATGTTAATATTGTCAAATATATTTACTTTGGTTGTTATGTATGGATAATTATGATCTCTTTTTAAATAGCATTTTTGTCTGGTAAATGTTTGAAAATTCTTGATTCAATAAGGTTTAATCTGAATAAATTATATGAAAATGTTTGATAAAACCAATATTATTTTTATTTCGATGTTACATAACGTTTTTCAAAAAAACTACGATCTGCTTTGGAGTTCATCGTACAACGGAGGTTTTGTCCTCGACGTCATGCTTCTCGGACAATACCGAAGCGTAACCGTGCGAGCACGTAATTACCAGTATTTCGTGAATAACGTAATTATTATATCCTTTATAGTCCAATTTTACAAGAAAAAGTCGACAATAAGGCGGTTTTACGATGCAGAATGGACGGCGAAACTCTCACCTTCACGCTGTAGTGTATCTTTAAGAAGAACTTTGGACTCCGCGGGCGTGATGAACATAACAAACTGACCTTCGGCGATGTAAAACTACAGAGAAACAACTTTGGACACTTGTTCCTGGAATTTCGCGAGCGTGATACGAAGACTAGAGACGGAAAGTACATTGACTGTTGCTCCTTACCCCTCGCGTGTTTGAAGCTCCCGGAAGTGACCCATTGACGCTGCCACGACGATAGTCCGTTTTATAGTCAACAAATTTCGTCTCAATTCCTTGCTGTGCTGTTTCATGCAACGGGCTGCAAAATTTATATCATTTGCTGGTGCAAAACGAACCACTCTGTTCGCTTAACAATAGTGCTAACCCGAAGGAAAGCCGGTGTCCCGCCTCAGAAGGTCATCAAGATCACTGACCATAAAAATGTGTCGAGTCTGTAGCATTATGACAAGAGAAACCATCATTCGTCATCGAATCTGACAGTGATAGTCAGTGATGAGTTTTCGGACTGTTGTATTTGTTGTTCGGTTTTTCTGATTTCTTGATGTTTTTGCTGACGTTGCAAACAGTTGACACAGTCTGTGTCGTTGCGTTCTTGTGTTTCAACTTCGTATATTTTCGTCGTACGTTGCAGCGTGCATTCAGTCGTGACAATCATTAGAAATGGGTACGTGGGCCGCAATTATAATCTGCAAGCACATAGTATTCATATTTGAGATTTATTAAATATTCGAATTTGTTTAACTTCAGCAAACGTCTCCTTCCTATTTTTGTTGGTGCATTTGAGATTGACAGCTGTGATAGAGCATGAGTTTGGACGGATTACGTCATACTTATATCAAAGCGCGGAGTGATTCTGTTCTTCCTTACTCCGATTTCATGACAATGTCGCGTTTAATTTTACAATAAAATAAAAATGATAATTTTCCTGAAATATTTACTGATAATGAGGTATATGATAAAATCTTTACGGCCCTGATGCAGTTTTTGCGGACCTCGGTCTTACGGCGTACGGGCCCTCGCAAGCTCGGGCCCTTCCGCCTTACAACCTCGGTCCGCAAAAATCCGCATAAGGGCCGTAAAGGTTACAACAGTAAGACAAAACTCCATAGGTGACAGACGTAGGTGTATAATGATATTATACATCAGAAAATTTGCAAGCTGTTATCTTTTATATACATTATAGCCAATGCATGCATACATGTAATGGCGATAAAATGATTCATATTTCCTTTCGTCGAAAGTAAGAGAATTTAGTTTCATCGATTAAATCTAAGAGATATAAATGTTCGGTTCGATACGCCAATGAAGGATAAATTGCTTACCTCCGATTGTTGTAACAGCAAGACTAAGAGGAACCATATCCCTTTGAATAGCTGACTGTTCTGAGGGTTCCATGAGATTGAGATCATCATCATCATGATTATGTGACTGCAAGTCGGCGTCTGAATTGAACAAAAATATCATGACCCCTGGCTCCCTGGTACCTTATGACATATTGCGCACAATTTTGTCCGAGCCGAGTTCAAAGGCTTAACAGCTTTACAGCGTATTGCTTAATGAGACAGCGCATACATCTAATAACAGCACACTATTCCTAAGTTGAAAGTTCGTACAATGACAAATTTGAGTCCCTGAAGGGCATTAAATTCATATTATGGAAACATCAAATGAACATAGGGCTATCGATATTTATTTTGGCTCACACATAATCTTCAAAAAAATAACAAATCTGATATAACATTCACTAGTTAACTATTTTCAAATAGATGTTGCCCGTTGTCTGTGGAAATATTTAGTGCGTACATGTCTTTCTTCGCATATATACTTGAGGTACGTGTAGCACCCTTGAGTAAATAAGGAAGCGTTCATTTATTACGGCCGCGGGTTGGCCGGCAACATTCAGGGGGTCACCTTAAATTTGAAAACTGCAAAGGGGGTTATGTATTTTAAAACAGCACAGACGGGGTCACTTAATTTTCATAAGCATACGTCCCTTCAAAAAGCGCTTTCAGTGTTCAAAAATATTCTTGAAAATAAATATGATTTGCTTCTTGATTTCCTCCTCTGAAGTCATTTAACTGCAAATCTGAATAAAACTATAATTATCTGGCACATGGACATCATGCCTTGGCAACTCTGAGGCCTGTCGCCTTGAAATCGAGCTCACTTCGGGTGATGAACTGCACAATTAATACTACTTGCATATTAGAGATATTATAGCAAGTTTAGTCAGGAAAACAATTTAATAGTTACTTTTAGAGTACCATGAAACATGAAATAATACTCTTACGTGAAATTTCAATATCATGATTCTTGTCTACATCTGAATTTTCAAACACCTTATTTGAATCAAGTACATTGTATCAATTGTCTAACACCTGTAAAAGCACATATTTAGTTAGTTTAATATTGTAAAAAATTGTTTATAATTTACTCATAGACTTCAATGTATACTGAATCACATTCGCAGAAATTCAAAAATCAAACGTCTTGCACAAACATCCGCTGGTAACAACCATAGAATCAATAACTAATCAAGAACAACAAAATGAATATCAAACGTCTATAAATGCACAAATTTAGCCAAGTTTATAGTGGAATAAATTGTTCATAGTTTTCTCATGGACTACCATGTATATCGGATGAACATTTTCAGCGAAATTCCAATATCAAATTTCTTGTATATACAATATACACTTGTTTTTTACATCGTATTCTAATCTAGTACATTTATGTTACTTATCCAAAGTCTAGATATGCACACATGTGGCAATTGCAATTTTTTTCATTGGGAAAAATATTCACAGTTTTAAATATTCATATTTTTCAAAGTTTGGTAAAATCGCTCGAGAGCACCCTGACTTTTTGGGTGGTAGGCGGATGACCTATACTGTTTAATGCCTAGCTGATCCATTACTTGTTAAAACTTTCCATACATAAAGTTGGAGCCTTGATCGGACTGGACACATTTAGGCAGGCCTAATAAAATGAAAATATGACTAAAGCTCTCACTATAGTCTTTGTCTTTATATTTCTCAGTGGTATCGCTACTGGGAGCCGAGTAGATGTACACATTATTGTCAACATGTACTCATTTCCTGATTTTGTTTTTGGTAGGGGCCCAACACATTCTATTAGTATCCAACCAAATGGTTCTTGAAATGCAGGAATTTGCTGTAAAGAGGCCTTTGGAATGGTCTGGTTTGGTTTTCCTACCATTTGACATGTGTGACAAGTTCTACAGAAATGTGCTACATCCTGCAAATAAAAGTGACTTGGAATTTATGATAAGCTTTCCTGACTTCTAAATAACCACACTGTAAAAATAGCGGACGCTAGACGCGTCTTTACGCGTTCAAAATGTACATGTCGGTGTTCAAATTTGAACGGCTAGTGTTCATATTGTTAACACTAGTGTTCATAATATTAACAATGATGTTCTAAACCTGAACACTATGTGTTAACAACGATCTCCTTCAAGTGTTCAAAAACTCAGCATCACAGAAATTTTACAATACTGTGAAACAATTAACAGTCTTTTGTGTTTTTTTTCTTTACAATGGCTATATTAAATTTACTATTGCTTCACTGTCCGGCAAAAGTACACGGATTTTGGTGTAACGAATTTCACACTAAGTGAAAAATATTTCCGGCCTACAATTGCTGAAAGCATGTTTTTTCTAAAAAAGGAAGTATACAAAATAATTTTACACGTTTATTACGGGTTGAAAGTTTAAAAATTAGAAAAGAAAATCAGAAAACCACCATGAACGTTTTAATTTTAACATCGGCGTGCAAGAGGCGTTCTACTTCTAAACACTTGGTGTTCAAGTTTGGTGTCTTTCCCTATCCCATGATGCATCAAAACGGAAGTTGCGACATTTTTCTTGTAAGCGCACCCTGAAGTCGTGATCGTGCGGAAGCAAGACCAGAAAGGGTAAGTTTCCTCTCCAAAATAGTAAAAGGTATTAGATTTTTGAAGCATCTATATTATCGTCCTTTGAAATTAATTGTATTGTACCTTTAAATAGCTTAACTACGTGAAGAAACCTTTTTTTCTTTCAGTGGCTGCTATACCAACAACTAGCTGTGACTATGCAGTGGTACTTTTGGCCATGGCCTATCGATCGATCTCACTCGGGTCAAGGGTCATCGCAATACAACTGTAGTGATAACCTTTGACCTGAGCGCGATCGATACGCCTTGCATAGTACCGCTGCGTAATCACAGCTAACATATGTCTTTTAGTAAACACAATCGCATGTAAAACATCAGTTAACATCGTAGAGTATACAATGTATTGTTTCAGCATATGAGAGTTTTAACATTTTAATCAGTTGATGACAAGAAGCAGCAAATATTTTGTAACAGTATTGAAGAGAGGCACTGTATATGAAAGTCTCCACTTTTCCTTATAATAATCAGCCCCTTGTCTTACATTTAAAGTTTCATCTCGCCATATTACCTATTGTTGCATTTTTTCAGGATGTAAAAAGTTGGATTTAACTGAAAATCGAAGAGTTGTTATAGAAGCTGGTGGTACAGATAACGAAGAAGATGAGTGTACAGGTAGCTGTCTGGAAACAAGCTTGAGAAACTCAGCTCATCTCTAATGTAGATTTAAACTTCCAAGGGTCAGTAACTGAATTTTGATAAATTTCTGTATTTTTGTTCTGAATTAATCTAAGCTTTGGTAGCATGCTATGATCAACCAACTATTGTCGGAGAATAAGCTTTCACAGACGTGTAGTCTCCCTTATTTAAATTAAAGCTGAAAGCGACAGACCATTCAGGGTAAAAATGTCCACTCTGAATTACTGATTTTTCTGAAATTTTCACTCTGAATTTTCTGTCACTTTCTGCTTCAATTTTCCATCCCCCTTGCATCTGATGAAGGAGACTTCACGTACTTTGAAAGCTTATGCCCTTGTAACATTTAGTTGATCATAGCCTGCTACCAAACCGTAAATTATTTTGTATTGTAGCTCAACACGTCTCTTGTACTTAGCAACTGGTTTTTAGCTTTGCTGTCAGCTAAATAGGTGGATGTGTAGCATTGTCCTCAAATTTGTACTTCCAAAGGTTTTTCTTCAAAACAGCCTGTGCGAATCCTTTAATATTTTGATTACAGGTCCCAAGGGATTACCCTAATCAGATATGTTCAAATTATGATGAAATATGCAAATTTATATTTTTGAGGCTAATTTTGCTATTTTTTTGGAAAAAATCTTCTTCTCTTTTACTGACGTCTTCAATATTTTGTAAACATGTCCCTAAAAATGACCATCGTCACATTTGTGCTAGTTGTGATGAAATATTCAAATTTTTATATTTCATGGCAATTTTTGTCATTTTTGGTCAAACAATCTTTAAAAAAAATCTTTTTCAAAACTGCTAATCGATAACCTTTGATATTTAGGACATAGATCTCTCTACTGGTAGTCTTTTTCAGATTGTTCAAATTATGCAGAAATTTGCAACTTTGTGTTTTTAGGACATTAAAGACATTTCAGACATTTTTAAGACATTGGGAATTACCAAAATGTGATATATTCAAGTTATGATGAAATGTACATTTTTTCATTTTAAGGGTGATTTTTACCATTTTTTAGTAAAACAAAAATTGTATAAAAATTAATAGCAGGGTAAACCAGAATTTGAAAGGTTTTTACGAATATGTTTTAAATTTCTGAGAAGTATATTTTTGAAATGTCACCCATTTATTTCAGGGTTTATTTAAAGATATTACAAACAAACAAACCTTTTTGTTTATGAAGGACTTTGTTGGACAAGGAAATAGGTTTTACCCTGCCAAGGACCCACTTTCCCCACTTTCTGCATGTTGTGCCTTACTGTGACACTTTGACAACTTGACATGTTGTGTTTACTTTAGTGTAGACAACTATATACCATGTGCACCAGAGAAGCCTTGACTAACTTCTTTTTCTTCAAAGTTTACTATTGTCCTTATAGGATGAAATGTCTTTAAGAAACCATCTTACAAAAATGGAGTATGCATTTCATACATATACGTCTTTTCAAGACAAGAAGTATGCCAAATTTTGAGCTCTTTCAGATGATTTTTGTATGTTTTAAACAAGTATGAACATAAAACGTAATCCACAATATGGTGATTTTTATTGCTTATGTTTTTGATAGGAAGGTGTTAACACTGTTGGTTTTTTCCTCTGACAAACTTTACATACAAAGTTGCAATGTTTATTTACCCATTTTACAGTAAATTATTGTATTTTACTCTAGAAATGTTTCGTGTATTTTTAGAATAAAATATTTTTACAGGAAATCAATGGTCCGTAATGTTATTTCAAGGCTTGAACATCCCGTGAACGCCCAAAATTAAAGGTGTTCAACAAGCGCGCATCATGTGTTCTAGCCTTTAACACACTTATCGTTGAACGGCGTCCATGCGTTCAAAAAGTGTTACAGCCCTTTGAACGCGTAAAAGCGTTCAATTTTTTGAACACATTTCCTGTGCAACGTGTGTTCAGATATGGAACACCATGGTGTTCAATATCATGTCTGATGAACACGTAGCGTTCAAAATCTGCACACGTGTGTTCAAAAATTGAACGTTGGTTGAACACGTAGTGTTAAATTTCTGAACGTCTGGAGGCGTTCAAAAAGTGTTACAAAAAGGCGTTTAAAGCCCCAGTATTTGTAACTTTTATCATTTTTTTCATATTTTTGATTAAAATGACATCCTCAGTATGTGAAAGTAGACCATAATTAATACTGAATCGCATGGTTTGCATGCCCAGCCCGCCTCACGATTAACAGTAAAAGGAGTAAAAAATGACTTCTTGTCCGGACCAGAAGTCAGCTTTGTTGACACACTAAACGAAACGTAATCACACCACCGCGCATGCTCAACCACATCTACGCAAGTTTTACTGTGGCGTCCGTAGAAACCATACGCTCTTCGAAAAGGTCTGGTCCATCGAAACTGGAGATTAGCTAAAAACGCGCGAAAGTTGGGTGAAATACCGGAAAGATATAAATATGTAAGTGTTTACAGATTGTTCCGACTATAATGAGCCGTGCAAACAAACGTCTTGACAGCTAAACTAACGACGGAGGCAGTCGAGTGTAAGCTTCATGAAAGGCACTGCACGTTGTGACCGATGGTACGGAGATCAAGTTTGCGGAATGAATTGAGAGAGAAAAACATATATGAATAAAAATTCAACACTTCACCATTGTAATCATTGACTAGTCGTTTCTTCCATTATGGAGTATAATGAAAATTTCGTTTAAAATAAATGACGGGACTGATTCTGCCCGTCTACTCAAACGAAGTTTTGTGTACGGCCAGGCTACGCTGCAGGCAACACAGCCTATCAACTGCGCATATCGTTGCCGTACGGCGTAATTGAAAACGCTCAGAAAGGAAAAATTATATCTTGAATGCAGTACAAAAGTCTTACTTATTAAATTTAAAAGTATTTCAAAATAATATCGAACGTAACGGGTATCTAATCCTCACAAGGACTACAGTAGTACAATTATCGGCTAGCTGCGATGCGATGGAGCTCCAGGCATTGTAAGCTTAGAAGTTCGAACACAAGAGAGATCCCGGCCTCACTGCAAAGTCGTCCCCTGTGCACCCGGCCCGACAGCAAACTAACCTCTTGGTTTGATTCTGTTGTTTATATATTTTTGTATAAAATTCATGATACATATATCTGACTTTCACAACTGTACAATTTGCTCAGGACTGTGAGTTTGGCTGTAGTCTACAGACGATCGGAGGGAGCTAAGGCAGGCCCTAAATTTGCATGGACAATGCCCGGGACAATTATACACGCAGCTCGATGAGAAAGTCATTCACATAAACCTAAATGAAGTGATCAATACAAAACTTTTAAACATCACTGGTTCTGAAAATTTATGATCAACGGTTCTGACCTACGGATTTTACACTGCGACGTTGTTTTTTGTGTGTTTGGCCAGCTACTAGTCCTGTAAGGCTGTACTACATGGAGGTAGTAGACTGTACAAGTGCAGCGGGGCCGGGCCGAGATTGGTGTGGGGCCTGCAGCAAGGTAAAATTGACAGCGTCCATTGCAGAATGCCCGCGTGTTATCCTTTCGCGTTTGGGTGGAAATTTACCGCTGTATTCAGAATGCTTTTTTACCAGTATAAAAGCTCAGTAACTGATGCATCAAGAGCCAAGAGTCTGTAAATTTCTTAGCAGGAGCTCCATTGTTTTTTTTTCTAAATTTTCGCTGAGATACAGCCGTGCGTATACTGGTCCCGATCGTTCTGACTCAGGCGTTCACAGCTGTATAGGGAGCCGTCATTATTTACGATCTGGGGGTCGGAGGAATTACATTAGAAACTCCGAAATTTCGAGTCACACCCCAGCAAACCATGACTTCTTTGAGTAACCCCCTCTCTAACAGAAAGTTTGGCTTACCTGAGCCCATGTAACAATATGTAGATATAAAAGCTCACCTAATAACAGTCTCCGACCATGTAGTATTGTTAAATTTGGATGGGTAGCATGTCATTATGGTATGGTTAAATGTCCAAATGGTTGTTGAACTCAAGTCAAATAAAATATACATTTCTATGATAATATAAAGGATGAATTCACAACAGTTCAGTTTTGTCCTAGATCCTGTGCACTTATAGTGATATCTGTCGAGAACATTTCTCCATGACCCAGCCTCTCCTTCCAACCCTGGTAACGACTGCAGAAAACTACTGTGTGACATCATCATCACCACTGTTGATCTTCATCTTTACTGTCGCTAGTGCCATTGCGTACATGAGCAACGATATCATTCTCATCGTCACTATCTTCTCTTTCATAATAAGTATTGCAAGTAGTAGCAGCTACTTGCTGTTTTTAGCCTTGCTTCATCTAGTTGATATTTATTTGTACTGTTAGAGTATTTATTTTCTTTTTATTTAATATGTATCAGAGTAAAATATATATAATCAACTAATCATTATGTCATTGAGGACAGACTAAGACAAAGAAAAACATTTTGAGCATCCCCTTATAACTTTCAATTTTTGAATGACTCCCAGGTCGTAAATACTGACGGTTCCCTTATTTGCTGCCAAAGGCCATCGCGTTCACTGCATTCGACAGCCTACCATACATTGCCAAACTATGTTGCTTCGATTTCGCAATCACCTTGCCGCTAAAGCGACAATCAGCTGAAATTTATTACTTCAAGTTACTCAATTTTGATAGCTATTTGCCTACAGAAGTGAGCCAAGTGTATATAGTGTCGTCTTGATTTTACATCGGTACCCGGAGTTCTGAGTGACCAACTGCACGGTGCGCATCGGTGCACTGCCGACTGCAGTTTGAATAATCCGTATGTAACGCACACTGTACCAGAATAGAATGTCAGCCTCCTCTGCCAAAGTTCTGTATCCTCTGAAACACAGTAGCAGTACGTATTTGAACGGAGAAGAACAAAATAAAACCATTCGCAGGTCATTCAGCCGGCGACCATGGGCGATCACCCAGGCAGTGCAGTGTGGCTGTGGCGTGGCATGGCAAGGCCCCAGGAATGTTGCAGGCTCGATGATGTCATCAGTATCTGCGTTCTCGATCACGTGCACAGCCTACAAGTTGTCAACAAACCCGCGCGGCAAGCCAACTCGATCGGGCAATATTTAGCGTTTGTATATCACTAGAGGAGCACAAATTTGGCTTATTTTTTTACTGAACAGCATTTCACGATGGCAGTAAGAGAATAATATGTAATTTCGAACATAAAAAAGGGTTAAAAGTTACAAATACTGGGGCTTTAATTGGTGTTCTATCCTTGAACACTTAACTTTACGGTGCAGCTAAGGGGGGTTTCATGGGTCAGGCGCAATATTTCAGCATGGTAGGGCTTTGGAACCACAATTGATGTTTATAGCCCAACCGTCATCAACCAAGACATCTGGAGGTCTCCATTCACGCACAAGAATACAAGATTTTGTATAATAAGACACAGAGCTATCTGAAGTTTCACCTTCGTCATCAGCTCTGTCAAACAAACATAAAATATCTGGGTCTTTGTGTTGTTCTGCAATGAGATTCGATCAAGAAAATGTCTGACCTTGGTCGGCAGAAGTTTTACTGAAATATTCAAATCCCCTAGGGATGACGGAATGATCCGTGTCAGACACCTGACTAAGAGGTTTCATTTAAGTCAACATCTGTGACATCATGTGTGAGAATGGCTCGAGTAACAGCACATGGAATCTCCTCCTCAATTGGCTGTGGATCCTGATCTAAACTAGACTTATCAGTCACAAGTGGATTAGCAATGACCTTGCCCCCAGCAAGGTCGTTTCCAAGGAGAAGGTGAATCCCTTCAAAAGGCAACCAGATATGAACTGAATATGCTCACGTGTTTTACAACAGGTTCATTAATAGTAGTACCCTTCACAGAACAATAAGATATATGTTATCACTATATGTAGCAGGTTTTTTCAACTTTGCACAGTACTCTCAGAGTTTAATCACTAATTACAAAACTTTATTTAATATGCAAATGAGCTGTTAATTAACTTGACACTGCTCAATGCTTCATGGGACAACTAGATATCCATCAGATCAACATTTGTAGCACGTTTTATTTAATTTAGTGTTGTAATTTTAGAGTAATGTCACTAATTACAAAGTTCATTAAATATGCAAATAAACCCTAAATTAACTTGACACTGTTCAATGATTCATAGCACAATTAAATATTTATCAAATCAATTTCTGTAGCACGTTTCACAAAATTTGGTGCCGTAATTTCAGAGTTATATACCTAATTACAAAGTTTATTAAATATGCAAATGAACCCTTAATTAACTTTACACTTAGTCTACTAAATGCTTTACAACACAGTTAGATATCTGTCAGATCAGTATATGCAGCAGTTTTCATGACGTTTGATGTAGTTATTTCGGAGTCATATGACTAATTATAAAACTTCATGAAATATGCAAATGAGCTAATTATTAACTTGACACTGCTCAATGCTTCTCAGTACAATTGGATATATATCAGATCAACATCTGTAGCAAGTTTCATCAAATTTAACGCTGTAATTTTGGAGTAATATCACTAATTACAAAGTTCATTAAATATGCAAATGAACCCTTAATTAATTTCACACTACTAAATGCTTTACACTACAGTTAGATATCAGTCAGATCAGTATCTGCACCAGATTTCATCACATTTGGTGAAGTTATATCGGAGTTATATGACTAATTACAAAACTTCATAAAATATGCAAATGAGCTATTTTTTAACTTGACACTGCCAAATGCTTCTAAGTATAATTAGATATATATCAGATCAATATTTGTTGCAAATATCATCAAGTTTCGTGCAGGAATTTCAATAACAAAAGTTCATTACATATGCAAATAAGGAGATAATTGACATGCCACTCACAGTATCATCATAATGTTCTGTGACTGTCATCTGTGAAAAGTTTCATGAAATTTGGTGCAGTATTTCTTGATATATGTCTACACTGTCATTACCGTCTCCATAGGGAAACCATTGTACGGAAAAAAATACAATATTGCATAACTTCATTATGCAAGCCACACTAACCAAAATCTAATCAGTTCTTGCAAGTAGCATATGGTACCTGTGTACCAAATCTGACTTGAATCCGTTAAGGCGTTTTTGAGTTATCGTGTAAACAGACAGACAGACACACACACACACACACACACACACACACACGGACAGACAGACAGATATCGCTATGACATTAGCGTTTTTACACACGTGAGCTAAAAATGACCTAATACCTAAAGTCACAGGTCAGGAAACAAAGTCCAAAGACAAATAGACATTATGGAGAGGAACAAGAATGAAGTTATTACAATCTACCCCTTTAATAAGAACTTTAGAACCTGAAAATGACTTTTAGAAAATGGCAGGGTATCTGCCAACACAAAATACTGAGAAGCCCCGGTATCTCTTTAAATTTTGGCAGGTGTAGCAGAAGACAAATCACTAGAAAGTGATATAAGACCATCATGAATGAATGGTTCAAAAATACCCATAATGCCATCTTAAGAATTGACCTTGACCTCATTAATTGGGGATAAGAGGGGTTTACCTCAGAAAAAGTGTTGCCATAAGATATCGCATAGGTTATCGGGCTGTTTGATTAAATGTCGGCCAAAAATTTAAGGATATCAGGCCCGGTTCTGTAAAACCATCTGGGGAGAACACTTGCTGGTATTTCGTCCCAGGGACGAAATAAAGTTATAGTTGACTAGATAGATGTCGAAGTTTATTTCAGCAAATTACACAAACTAGTTGAAATCGTGCAAGGTCAAAAACATCGCTAAGGTACAATCGCTCTACGATCTTCCCCCATTTCCCGCATTTATTTGACAAAATTGTAAATCTTCAAATTCGTTATGAACTGTTGCATCTGGCTGACTGGAAACTAAATAGAAGGGAATGGTTGAACGTTTATGAGGTGACAATGTGTATTACTCCAACTTGACAAACAGATTTGTATTCATAGACGAACGATGATAGACTTTCCTCTTCCTGTCACCATGGAGGGCTTCCTACCTCCATGCTGTCACGTTAACCATATGTTAGTGGTAATTCACGAAATTTCAAAAATAAAATTCGTCTTTTGCCTACCACCGAGTGGCATGGGGGTAATTGACTTTTTACCTCCCTGGTAGTTGTAAGTTGAAAAAGGCGTAAATCCGACCATGCAAAATTTACATCGAATTTACATCGACAGACGTGCGACAAAAGTAACCTGTCTCAAGCTCAGGCCAACAAGTATGGCGACAATATCCGGTTACGGCTGCGCTAAGATCCACTTTGCCCACTTTGACCTTCACGTACTGTTTTCTTTTCGATTTGAAACAATCTGACAATAAATGGCCATCTTTCTAACAATAATTACAAGAAAGTGTACCAAACTGTTTGCCAATTGGAGATTGAGACTTGGGATCTGATGATGTGGAAGTGTTACTTGAACTTGGCGACTGTTGTCATTTGATTTTCTACTCTCCTTTGAGAAATTCTTGGATAACATTGATGAGTTAAATTTCCCTATATTCTTACGATATGAAAAGGACTTGGATGGTTTCCTGAGAAATGAAAATTTGTGGGTCAATGAATAATAATCGGCCAAACGTGCAGGAACCCCTAATGTATCTGCCTTTTGTTCATTGACAAACGTCTTAATGTCACTCCGAATGCACCTTTTAAATTCCTCAATCAAAACAAGTTGTCGTAATTTTTCGTAATTCTGACTGACCTTTTCAGAAGATCACCAACAATCAAAAAGTGGTTCTTTTGTGCGAGCTAATTCAACATAAGTTTGATCCCCTGCTTTCTCACAATCCCTAAATTTCTGATGGTAAGCTTCAGGCACCAACTCATAGCCCTTGAAAATTAATTCATTCACAGAATCATAATGTGAAGCCTGCTCTACAGACAAATGAATGTAAATTTATCTGGCTTTACCAACCAAAGCTCTCTGCAAAAGCATAGACCAGGACTCCATAGGTCGATTCAGACTGTGAGCAATTTTCTCAAAATGAAGGAAATATTAATCAACATCCTTTTCTTGAAAAGGGGGGACTAACCTGAAATGCTTAGTAATGTCAAAACTTGTCTGAAGCGAATAATTTTTCTGACTGCCCAAGCTCTTAACATTTCATTTCTACCTGTAATCGTGTTGTTCTAATCGTAATTCTTTTTCTCTCTGTCTTTCTTCCATTTGTAACTCTTTCTCTCTTTGTCTTTCTCCCATTTCAAATCTTTCCTGCCTATCTTTCTCTCTCTGCCTTTTCTCCATTTCTAATTTCTTATATGCCAAATCTTCCTGTATTTCTAATTCTCAATTTCTTACTTCAAAGGCGACTCGGACTCATAATCTTTCAAGGTGGATTCCTCAAATTGGCCTAAATTAACGAAATGTTTCGCAATATTGTACTCTACTTCCCTCTTGCGCATAATTCTTTTAACTTCTACTCTAAGGAAATCGGCCAGTGCAATGAGGTTGTCTTTTCTCAGGGAACCAAATGCGTCCTGTTCAAGGTCCTCCATAAATTCGGATCGTCTGGTTTGAATCCCACCATGATTAAATTTCGCTGAGTTCACAATATACCTTGAGAATGTTAACCTTGAGAAAGTTCTGGACTAATTGAACACAGGTCAAGAGTGTTGGAAAATGACCTACATAACACCATGCACTTGGTATTGTTATTTTTACAAGCTAAGGCCTAAAGAAGCTATTAAATGTTGTATGTACACCCACTCTGGCCTGTTACATTGTACCAAATGTGAGCCAAGTGTCATTGACGCTACGTTTTTGAAAGCATTACCGGGTATGGCGGTCAGTAAATGGCGCATTTTCGCGGCAGCACCTCTTTGTTTGGGATATGTTCTAAGCTTGACAGTTTTTATTCAATGGGTTCACACAAGGAGGAGTTTTAGAGCAATATCTGTGTCTGTTTAAAATGGACAACACTTTCTAACGAAAGAGCTATTAAAAGGCCAGTTAACAAACCGACGAAAGTCAGTGACAGGTCTTTTATTTGTAGCATGTATTAAGCCGGCTTTATTCGGTGCCATTTCACAGAAAGTTTGCGCCTTTGAGCGCATACAACTGGGCATCATTTAATATCCTAATCTTAACCAAAGAAATATATAGAACAGACTAGCAACGGGCATTGTTCAAGGTGTGAAGTGGTTACATAAATAAGCCCTCCATGTTTGCCTCGCCTAAGAAAGCTCTCGACTCTCTTTTTCGAAGAGTGTCGACCATGCACCCTTCGGTAGTTTCCGGTTTTCGCTAATTTTTAAGCGAAAGTATGTTCGGCAAAGTTCGTGTTGTCTTGTCTTGTTGTGCTGAGCGGAATTGGCGTGCTGGCGAAAGCTAGAACGTTTTGAGCTTTAGGGTTTGTTTAACCATCTTAAAAATTTCTCTCACCTTTTTATGAATGTATAATGAGTGCGTCTGAATCAAATTTGAAAGTCTTTTATCGATACTGTCGGATTTTACTCAATAGTTTACGGTCAGTCATACCGTCTTTTATACGTTCGTCAAGGAAGGATATGTTTATGAAACTGCTTGTGTTTTGTGTTTTGATTGGCCTGAAGCAGTGTCTCTGCCCTGAGAGCTCACAAAGTAACTCTGGTTGCTACGCGACTGACAGCACGATGCCATCTCGTCGTATTTGTTGCATAATCTTGTGTAATTATCAACCACAAACAAAGTCTCCAAAAAGTTTAACACCTTTGAAGCTAATTTTAATATGAAAAGGCCACAGTCTACTGAGACTACCATGGAACAAAAGGCATGCCGTGTTGCTAGTCTGTTCTATATTTGTCTGTGTCTTAACATACCATGTATCATGTGATAAACACTCAGACATCGCGCAGCATGGGTACTAGTGTAAAGGAGTCGGCCAAAGTCTGTTATCAATAAGCAAGCCCCAACACATGACACTGTTTAGACGGCTATGTATTTGTGTATTTAAGCATGTAACAGTAGCATCAGATATATAGTTTTAAGAAGTCAATACAAGCAATGTAACATAGCTATTTGCTCCGAAATAGACATTGATTATCAAACTTAGACAATACATGAATGACCACAATGATCCTGCCAGAATCTGTCAGGCATATCGGGTTTCTGACTCATTTGATTCAAGATGGCGCGTGCTTTCTGAACATTTTGTTCTCTCGCTGGCTCCGCAAAAACAACTTGAGTTACTCATTATAAAGTTAGCCCCTGTAAGTATTTCTTTGGACTGTGTTTTGTGAGAAATATACGTTCCTGAAGTCTTCAGAAATTAAATGTTCAACTATAATCCACTCTAAATATGAATTCTGACTTACCTACAGGTCGCTGCTTGTATACTAAAGTCATAAAACTAGGTATCGCTGCTAAGGTCAGATAACCTCTTAGTGGATGTGTATTTATCTAACACAAAGCAATGAATGCCCTTCGAACAAAACCCAAATGTGACACAAACAGTCGTTCATTCCGTCATAGCTAATAATAGTAGGTTTAATGAGCTATGTCCATGCCTTTACGGTGAGCTGGCATTCAATTGATTGTTTGTCTTCCCAACAGTTGACAGTCTAAGGACTTTGGACAAAGATTTAAAACAGTGTCACGCAGAGATCTCGTTTTGGCCCACGAAAGTAGCTTTTGGAATTTGATCTGAAGTCCACCACATTGTATAGCATGAGTGTTCTGGCGCAAAAATCAGATCAAACCTTTAACGATACACGATATAGCAGTTAAACACTGCCGTGTATGCAGACAAATCTGGTACTCTCCTCTCTCTCTCTCTCTCTCTCTCTCTCTCTCTCTCTCTCTCTCTCTCTCTCTCTCTCTCTCTCTCTCTCTCTCTCTCTCATACTTCCACCTTTGAAAGGAACACGTAAATAAGTCAGGACAAAATTGACTCGAAACCACATAGACTGATTGACGTTTGTAAAAGTATTTGTAAACGTGAATATGGCCTTGTATTAATATTTTAGTATCGGCTTAACGATCATTCAACGATCATTCGGCAGCCCAAATCGTTGCAGTTTTTAAGATCTAAGACATCATGGTTTAAATTGTCAGAAAATACGTGATATTTACTGTCTGAGGGCCATGAAAAGGCGTGGCATTCAAGTACCCCTCAGTTACAAACATCCACTTCATTATGCATGCACTCTGAGTTGACCCGGCCAACGTGAAACAGCAAAACATGAGGTGGCCGCGTGATCAATCGACGAAAGTTCAATAGTTTCGACTTTCGCAGGTGTTTTACTTTCGGAACACGGTGTAAAGGCTAGATCATATTGAGCGTTGTCATTCGGGTTCGTAGTTGGCATGCGATTTGCAATTGGAATGAAAGAAATTTTAAGAAAAGGAGGAAGAGAGAAATCAAACGACAAAAACGTTTTGTTTGTATAATATAAAGATCGCTTTGTTCGCTTCCGTTTAAAATATGGGTTTTGTCACCACTTAACTTTGATAACGTATTTAGAGATATTGATCAAAGATTGCCATTTGGAATAGCATTCTGGTTTCTGACTCACGGGATAATTTTATCGTCGCTTTTCTGACAAAGTTCTTCTTGTGTTTTACAATCAATAAACAATATCTAGGTTTCAATCAAAGACAGCAGAGAGCCTGCAGCTGGAAGACAATCTATGTAAATGAAACAATAAGGCTTACAAACGAACCATGCCATATGTCGGCTTTCCGTTAAGGCTAAATGCCTCCAGTTTTCGATTGTTCCATTTCCGTTCAGATACGGCTTTTGAGAAAATGTTACATGCGGGGCTGGTAACAACATCGTAGTTATGATACTGTGTTTTGCTAATAATTCACAGTGAAAGAAGAGAACTTTCTGAACTTCAACATTGCAGTTAGAGAGTTAGAGAGCTGAAAGAGGTCTAATATTAGAAATTATTTTACACGGCAAACGAGTTGCTCAAAGATTTCAAACATAAAAATGGAAATGAAACAAGCCCTCAAAGGTCTCCTCTGCTGAACCTACTGATTGCCTGTACAAATTCTCTTTGATTTTATTTATATGATACTTTTTGTGCCGAATATTGTAAAAGAATTAAAAAAGTCATTCTATCGTCTGCGCACCAGTGACATCACCCATCAAAGTGAGAAGTTTATCTCAATCAGTTTGTTATACTATTAAACGTCAGCATGTCCTCCGACTTTTAACGCATTTTATGCGAATTCAAGGGGGAAATGTGCTTTAATTTTAAACACAAAAACTCAGAAGTAAGCTTAGATAGAATGCAAAGGGACATGCAAAGAATGATGAATAACTTTCCTTAGTTCCTCACATTCATAGAGATATACATAGTAATGACCTTTGAGATTTTATGTAAAGATGAAAATATGAAGTTTAATGTATTGCATTGTTAATATATATATTAAAAATGATCCTAATGGCTTTCAAGTTTTCTCGTTTGATTATCATTCCAAGTGAATTATGGAGGCCTGCTGCGTATATTCACCATACACTTCACTAATGCATACTTGTCAACTAAAACACAAGATATATGTTTATTACACCTCACTCATTCAGCGTGCACTGCCATTGGTTAAACACGACTCACTTGACATGTAAAGAACGTGATGATGCCCTCTGCGAACGTGATGATGCCCTCTGCGAACTTGATGATGCCCTCAGCATTTGATATTACATTGATGACGTCAGTTTACTTACTGCGCAACCTTTCTGCGCGGAACAAATTGTCGTTCGCTTGTAGGCCTACTCGAAGTCAGCAGCTATGGCTGCGAAACGTCATGCAGAGCTGTCACCGACACAGTTAGACGATATTTTGATGCAAGTACACAGCAAACGAACGAAAATAGCGACAAGGAATGCAATTTCTTGTGTTCAGCGACTATGCAAGCAACATTAAATTTGGATACGCCACCGAGGAGATCGGCAAACTTTCAGCGGCAACCTTAGACTTGGCACTGACAACATTTAGGCTGAGGTTCGGACTCATGCAGAAAGGCGAACTGTACTCGAAGAAGTTTTTTCGGTGTAATAAAAATAATAACACATGAGAGCTAGGGCAAGAAATATTGATGATGCCCTTGCCTACGGCTCGGGCATCATCAATATTTCGATCATGACCACCATCCCTTGGGCAGGCGATAAATCGCGATCTTGCCCTCGCTCTAATATGTTATTATTTAATCACATATGGTGAGAACATCATATAGGTTCCGTTGCAACAAAATGAAATAAAATCCAATTGCTACCTACGGCCATGGTAGAACCTTCATTGAAAGTTATTTGTAGAGGGCGCTATTACATATTGAGTGTAACATTGAGTCTGGCCTGGACAAACTGTGTAGTTTCCGCCCTAGCTTGAATATTGTTTTTTGATTTGTTGAAATAATTGTTTTCTTCAGAAGTTTGAATAAACAGAAAGTGATAAGAGAACGCTTACTACAGCTATTTAACATGCAATTCGATTGAGAACAGATCCAAACTTAGTCATAAGTCAAAATATCACGGATTTAACTATGGATCCTAATCTCGCTGACTAGTGGAACTCAACTGTAATTTCTGTTAGAACTTCGAATCATTTATTTTGTTTAATTGGTGAATCAAGTATAAGTGGGCGGTACAGTGAATGGACAGGCAATGTTTATTTTTATCTCTGCAGTTTGAGATTAGCTCCAAACGCTCATTGAAAAGCCTTGACGTTTCTGCATTGATAACACCCCCTTTCAGCCAGGCAGAGATTACATCTCTGGGTAGCGTTTGAGTTAGAAGCTGCATCGGATACGATCGACCATTTCATTCCATACAGCTTGTCCATCGCCTTTACTTTCCATATACATGTTGATAATTCTTTACTATTAGCATGTTTTGAATGGTTGGAATAAAACGCATGATTTGAGTATTTAATTTGAAATACTCTCTGTTGGCAATTACAGGGGTTACGGGTCTCCCTATGGTTATCGATGATTTGCTTGTTGCATGTTTTCGTACAGATGTAACTGACTTTCACATGCAATACCTCTTTGGTCTAACGCTTGTTTGAGCTCATTTAAGTTTGAAGCCCGTTAAATTGTCCAACCTTTCACCGGCTTATTTTGTGAAATTGAAAATTTAATTTTTGCCGTCAAGTTTACACATACATGCAATTCTGTATTTGAGTAAAAAATGGCTAATTTGTTTCTCTTTAGCACATTCTGCAAGGTGGCGATTCTTTTCTACTTTTATATTTTGAAGATGATAGAATCAAACATTATTTGCCGGTACTAGCATGTGTGAAAACAAAATGAGAACATGACTTTGAAGCTTAGGCAGCCTTCCACATTACAGCGCAACATGTGACGTCTGTAAAATCTTCAATCATTTAATTTTTGTAAGGAACTTTAAAACAGTCGAACCATACCACAGTTGTGTTACCTGTGGCAGCTCTGTATTAGTTGTTGATTTTATAGCGAGCATTTCAGAGATCCTGTGAAAGTTCAAGGTAGTTTGTGTACAATAATGAAATTTCTTGGCGTCCGGAAAGGTATTCATTTTAATTTGTAACCTTTATGCACCCACTGCTCTTTCAACGTACTGTACTACAATAATGTCCACGGCATCGTTTTGATCTCATATGCAGCTAGTTGTTCAATTTTTTTACATTTGACTTTCATTGAATATTGAAATACTATACACATGAAAAAAGGAACAAATCAGCAAACAAGTTAGGCGGGAAGGCCGTCGGAAAACAATGAAATTCAGTGAGATGGAGGTCAAATTCTACTCTGATATTAATCATCAATCTATTTCGTCTTTTCGCAAATAATATATGCTAAACTAATATTTTGGTACAAATATATATATATATATATTTTTGATTATGTACGTTTGTTTGGACATCGGCGATAAATGCAAACAATTCGACAGTCATGCGTAAGGCGGTGAATGCACGATACCGAAAACAGAAAACTGGAATTCTTTCAACAATATCTATGGAAACTACTATGTATGACGAAAAATGTAACTAAGGCATTTGGTGTGAAAACATGCAGCTGAAATATGGACACAAAATAGTAAGTGGAGGAACTCCTAAGGGTCAACTATATAGTGCTGAAAGGACAAGCACTCGTCAGAATCACTTCCAAAAATTTAAAACAAGTTCAATCAGTTGAATGAATCAATCAAAATTCATTAGTCAACTTGTACCAACACTAAATTGTGTCTACTTAAAATAGTGGCTTATTTGAAGTAACGATTTAACGACCTGCAGAAAATACAATGGTCGAAAATGTAAACACACGTTATTCAGTTGCCCATTGATGTTGGGTCAGCGCACTTTATCACTTGCTTTACAGAATAGGCAACACACATACCAATGCTTGTTTGTATCTCTGACGCCAATATCTTTGACAGATCCACTTGTCATGACAATGGTAGCTTGTCAATTTATTTCATTCCGTCACATCTAATTTTAGCTCACTATCATTTACTTGCCTACTTCAAACTCTACTTAATTCATATGTCTGTGCAACAACAACAACAACCCTAGGCCTATATGGCTAGCTCATTCTCTGGATGTGTAAGGTGATGTGTTAATCAACACTTCATGGGTAACAATTTACATTACCAATTTTAAACGCCGTCTCTTTGTATGTCTGTCTGTCTGTCTGTCTGTCTGTCATTGTCTCTGTGTCTCTCTCTGTCTATTAGTCTGTCTGTCTGTCTCTCTGCCTGTCTCTCTCTCTCTCTCTCTCTCTCTCTCTCTCTCTCTCTCTCTCTCCTCTCTCTCTCTCTCTCTCCTCTCCTCTCTCTCTCTCTCTCTCTCTCTCTCTCCTTCTCTCTCTCTCTCTTTAATATGAGGAAAAAGTTTATTTCAAATTCAGGGTGTCGTTCAAAATCACTAGGTAACTGATAGAGAGACTGATGTGACTCTGCTTGACGGCTTTAATTTTATTTTAATTTGGTTTGGCTTAGAAATCATCGGAAATTAGAAGAATCAGCATTACCACATATTCTTTGCCAAGTCTGACTTACATCGTCCCATGTAAGTCCGGCTCACTAAAAAGGCGGGACATAAAATACAGAACATCATTGTAAATCTGTACTCTGCCCCGTAAGTTGACATAGTACACAAGGTAGCATAGGCGGAGATTAAATTTATCATCACGGGATGGCTGCATGATCAACTACGATTCGATGGAATTTTCTCCTTACTTGGGCTTAATAATTAAAATTCTATTAAGTTGGCCAAAATTTGTCACTCCTAGAGACGAACAGTTGTCGTTTGGTCTAAAATAATTTGTGTTTGATCGAGAATCGGCCATATTTGATAAACTTTGGTGTAAAACAGAACTGAAATGTACAAAGCAAGGGAGATAAGCGCAAAAGTTCAGGTAACTTTGATAAGTAAACCGCTCGAGCAATGTACTACCAGCTCTGACAGTTAATACAAAGAACGATCCAAGTAAACAAAAAATCGCTTTGTACAAGCGCATATCGGGCAGGTAACGTTGACAGCGCAATTTTATCAACTGATCAAAATTTGTCTGCATACTTATTTCTCCGATCTATGTACAAATTTAAATTAATGTATTTCGCAAAATCTCTAGTTAAATAATATCAGATCTTGACGTTGTGTACAAGTGTTCTGTTCGATAACCACTACCATTATATAGTTTAGAATCATTTACCTACGTACTTTAAAATGGACAAGCTACACACTACATATCATCGCCTAATTCATTGATGTGTTCAAAACTGGTGTTCTGTCAAGAGTGCAAGAGTTTTACCGTGTGATACATACTACCTATAGGACCGTAAAAAATGCAAAGTTAATGAATAAATATATTTCGATGCGGTATACAGAGCATGTGTGATACTTGTTTCAAGAGTAGTGGCATTCTACAAAAGCTGCCGACTACACTCGGTGGCTTCGCTATACGATCATGATGAAGGGCGCCTGCTTACGGGGTGTTGCCGTGACTATGATGTGTGCGTGTAGTGTGATATGAACCTTCATACTGTGAAGACGCATTGGCACGAAAGAGATTCTCTTCAAGATGGATATTTCCTAACGTACATTTTATGAGGGCTTTCTAAGTCGTCCGTTATGGCGCTTTCAACATTTTGGCGTACGGAATATCAGTGTTGGTGACAACAGACAACTTTGTTCAAAAAACGTTTACGTATCGTATCAGTTGTCAGGTAAAGGCTATAACAGATAGCAGCTAGACGCTGTTCTTTTGCTGAACGGGCTATCTAGAAATTGAAGCGACTGGGAAGAATTGTTGAACAGAGTGCAGAGTGGTATATTCACACCTAACACACTTCTTATAACATTTTCTCTGAATCGGTGGATTGATCGGTACTGCATCGGGTCGACTCGGAGATGTAGACTCTGAGAGATATATGTTGCATAGAACTGCCTCTGTGCATTGCAAAGCTTTCTATCGCGCCATTTCTTAACGTCATTTTAGTTCTACCTCACTGCTATCGCCACAGTTATTTAAACCACCGGCCTTAGTTTTCTCTACAGTATTCCGATATGTTTAAACTTAAAGCTTGGAGTACAGGGTGGACTTCCACGTAGAGTATTTTACGTTTTGAGTCACCGGTTACGCTGTTGTGTCGATGTGTAGTGAACGCAGGTTCACATTTTCGCTTGATTTTCAACTGTAAGTAAAGACAGTGATCGAAGGATATGACAGGTGGTGATTCAGGAAATTTCATCGATATCGCTTTCAAGAGATATGTACTGCGTGCGTTGACTGGTACTATATTCTTCTGTCTCTGATTTTCAAAATGAAGTTAACATTCTGTATGTCATAAACTTGAATTAATCTTCGTTGATAATCTGATTCAGGGACAACACCTTAAACAATTGTCCGCACAGTCAAGCCAGTAGACGGCGAACAGTGAAGTAGGGGCCTAAGTTATTTAGTTGTTTGGAGTGGGTAAAATCATGCCCCTTAAATTTCTAATGTAATATGATGCACAGAAGACACTGACGACAATGAACTCCTTCACAATGGACGCAGCCTTTGTTGTTACACGTTTGGATATTGACATTTTCTTAAAGCGAGCGGCTTGGTACTAGCACAGGAAGTGTTACGAAATTAAACCGCTCAGTTTACGGTAAAACTCCGGAGTCCGCAGGTAAACCTTAACTCTGAAGTATGCATTTGTTGTTTCAGTGCAGCGATGGTAAAGTGGGAAACGTTGGTCACCGTGATCAAGACCTGGTTGAACGACAGTTTTGAAACCACGCTGTGATTCGATAAAACATGGTGGGCATATGCTTTTTTAATCATTATTTAAACTCGATAACTCCATAGGTGAAACACCTCTTTTCATGGACGTCGAATACTAAATACCCATAACCCACAACCCGTGTGGAGCACAGAGTAAAGTGCCTTGCTCAAGGGCACAACACCGAGCTAGAGTCTCGATTCACCGTTCTCCGACAGCGAATCCGCTACTCTGGATCTACAGGGACTTGAACCGGGTCTCGAACTCACGATCCTAAGATAGTGAGTCCGTTACCCTAACCACTGGTCCACGGTGCCTCCTGCTTTATTCATAAGCATAGACATTTGGCGACGACATGCTGGGTGCCAGGCTATTTCCAATATTAGGAACTGTTTTTTTAAAGAAAGGGAACGTTTCTGCGCAGATTAACACCAGCCTGCCGCAAATTGGTTATTTTGTAGCGCATGTATTTAACATCACCTTTCATTGTTGAAATTGCGCTTTTAGCAAATTTTTGACCCAGTCTCTTAGAAATACATGTGACCTATAACCTTGCCATATTTTGACCCCCTAGGAAGCTGGTTTTTATTCAATATGAGCGAAAAATTAACGTTTCTCTCCCATTGACATGGCGCATATCACCTATTCACCTGGAGATATTGTTAAAAGTAGCGTGGTGACACCCTTTTATTAAAAGTGTAAACTAAATGGTATCATGTCAGGATTTTATTCGCCAAGTTTGGTCAAAATGACACCATTCAAAGCGACAGGAAGAAAGTTCGAAAATTATGTAGTGATATAATTTCGATATCGTCATTTTGTAATCGATACTTATGTTAAAATTTCTTTACAAACATCATGAAAACTATACATTCGATAGATATGGATCTTAAGTCTTGGTATTTATTAAAATTTACTCATTTGCTAAGCCTTTTATAATTGCTTTCTTTAGTTTAAGTGAATTATATCATTTTTATTTATTTCTAACGACGCCATTTTAACGTCCGTTTCCATGGAAACGAGCGTGGTGACCCCCATTTTTTATTTCATTTTTGCACTTGCACAACTTCCAAGAATATTTGTGCAAAGTTTCAAGAAAATGACACCACAACCTAATTTTGACGTAATTCGTAGTACTTCACCTTAACTGGATATCGTATTTTTGTTCAGGGCCTGAAAAACAGTCGCCCAAAATTGCTTTACTCGTGCACATTCAAAAAGAAAATGTTCACAGTCTTCAAGAGAAAAAACATTGCTCACACATTATATTGGAGAAGGTTCCTTCTTCCATAATAATATTAACTCGACGCAAAGTTCTGCATTTTGTAAGTTTTTTATGGTGATCAAATTTACGATATCATATCATTTATTGGACCAGGCGTGGATTTATTAAATACTTTATTTGAAAGAAGAGCCTTGTCCTATCTTGTATTTTATAATTTTATTTACTCATTACATCAATCTCATTAAAGTCAAGTCCTGCGGCAGATTTCTTCCTTGTAATTGTTACCGTTTTAAACGTTTGCAATCGAATAAAGGTTTGCAACAAAATACAATACAATAAACAAATCTGTCTTTTTGTAATGGACACAGTGACTTTACATTTATTTTATAATGCTCGTAGTATGAAAAAGTGACAGATTTTAGATTTCAATATTTCACCACAGGATTTGCTTTCAGTGTACATGCACATGTACATGTACAGTATATTATCATTTCGTTGGTGATTTTAATGGATTAACGACTGAAAAGATTTTATAATAGAATTCTGATTCTTTCTGCTACTTTCCGTCGAAGACAAGGCAACAACCACAACATCGCCACCGGTACTGTATTGCCAATACTTTCTCATTATTCAACATGATCCTCTCTTACTGTTCTTGGCCCATCGTTGCTTGCAGACTTAGGATATCAAGCAATTTGTATGAAAGCAATTAATGACATTCGCTTAGCCTTGTTTGCTAGGCCATACTGCAGGTCAATACGTTGGATGATTGTACAATTGACTTCCAACCCGCCTGACAGCCTGCGCCTGAATAGATTTTTTGGTTATACGCGGCTTGGACCTTATTGACAGATGATACAGCTGTGTGTACATTTATTATCATGAAATAGTATTTTATGACGACAAAGTTGCGTGTCAAGCTTTGCTAGGAACAAATATTACACCTTAGCGCCCAATTTGACTTATATCTTATCCAAAGTGGCGGATTAATCAACTATTGATGAATTTGAATCAAGTTTTATTGACGGCCTTTTATTTGTGTGCATTTAGTTCATCACATTTTGTTCCCGAAAAGAGCCACCACTTTCCCTAGTTACAAAGCGAAAGATAGAACCAATTATCGATCACAAAAGTGTGTTGACTACCCCTAACGAATAGACCTACTACTGTGCTTTTATATGTTTTGATGTTTTGCTCAGTCGTTTTTTTCATTATAATATTTTGACGTTTCAGACGACTTTATAATACAGTTACTTTATAATTTCATCCTAGTTGGAACGACTTCATGCGCGACCGTGTACAATACCAACTAGGCTACTTAGACAAGTTAATTTGGACTGACCGACAAACACAATAGTAGCTACGATATGAAAATGCATAGATTTGCATGACACCATGGCGACGTCGGAACGTTCATAGAAAGGTAAAGACGAAAATACGAGCTGCATGTTTTTAGAATACATTTTAATTAGGGACCGTCTCAGATTGTCGCTGAAGTTCAAAAAGCGAAATTCATTCGTTTAGGGGTAGGGGGTTTGACCTCCATCCAATTAGCACTTTCATTTAGTGAGCATAAGTTTTCGTGTGTTTATTTTAAATTAAAGAAAAACTGCACACTCGTGCCAACAAATTTGTTACTGTTTCCATCTCGTTCGTGCCCCAAACACAATTTACCGATAGTAACACTGTATCCTAAATCTTTCATTCATCAAAATATACAAAGACAAAAAGTATCATTTTTAAAATGTGTTGTAGCGTCTGCTCTAACCACTAGATGTCTTTATTCTCACTTGTTATGCACCTTCTCATAGTCGTTTTAATATATTGAACATGCCTGGGCCCCCTTGTCGAAGTTTCTCGCCGGATGACTCTACCTACATGTCTACCTGGTGAGGAAAAACCACTGTATAAACCGGCTGGTTTAAACGAAGCTCACATTCGCTGTAAGGAAGCAAGTGTCTTCGACAATACGATCAAAACAGTCAATGCATACTGGAACGGCCAGACCTGTACAGGGTTTCCTGTAACAAGTGAGGGGTATCCGTGTATCGGTATTAAAATCGCCAGAACAGTATGACGATTACTCGGATGTTACTGCATTTGCAAGTGCTGGCATTAGGGCATTGCAGACCGAGCGTCGGTTTGTTGTATCGAATAACGAGTATGTGTTTCTAATGAAACACGTAGTGCGGGGGTTTCATCAAGTTCAGTTCATGAAATGCATCAATGCATTGTGTACTCACTGCAGAGCTAAACCGGTACAAGCCCTGGAAACAGTGACGTTTCTACGCCATTATGGGGGTAGAATGTTAACTCCCAAAGTTAGCAAAGTTCATACCGGCCATTGCATGACTTTTATTGAGAGAACCTGCGAATGGGATTAGAGTAAAAGGAGCATGGTATGTCCTATCATTCTGGTAGAATTATGTGTGCAATTGTAGCTCATTTCAATCATAAAGAATGTTGTAGTATGATAATTAAATACAACATTTCAATAGTAACTCTTTTCGATTTATAATTTTGTATATAGTGCGTCTACTATAGTTACAGGTATGTCACTTAACTCATCGCTCGAGCTGTCACACATATAACCAAGGCATATGGGCAGTAACGGACAATATTTCCTCTTTTATATATTTTTTTCTTCAATTCTGTGTCCAATTAAAAAAGCCTCATAATTGTAAACCGTCAGCAAAATAAAAAAAAAAGTTGTTAAAAATTACTTCGAAAGGAAATGATCAGCTAACAAAACGAAATACAATTCAAACTCCTACCACATTAAACATGTGGTTGTTCTGACCGCATGTCATGAGCGTTTGAAGGGATAATTCGCTCTTTCAGAAGCTTTTTTTCGTAAATTTTGTTTGACATAAAAAATAGTCTGTGTTGTTAGACTTTTTAAACATTTTAAACTACCGGTCATCTGTGCATAACCTCAACTCTGCTTGCAGCCAGACAAATGCAGTGAAACATTTTACATTCTGTACAAAAAACAATCTTATAACACTTAGTCCAAAATTCAGGTGTACAAATCTCATCATGCATGAATATGCAGTCTCTTACATGAACTCTGAACCAAACGCAATTCTTGCAATAAAGTATTAATTTGTAGTGCCTTTCATACAGACAAGAATAACAGCTGTCCTTTAAATTGAATGTTTGTTATAGGAAATCAAGCAAGAATAGAAAATATTAATCTTGTCTGAAGTCACAAACGAAATATGTGTTGCGTTTGTATTAAGCAAAGGGGGTAACTTTTTTACCTTTTTTGCAGTAATGCAATTTATGTCCTGTCATTTTACACCGTCTCTGAGTGACTTCATGAAAGTATGCAATGTTGTTTGACATCTCAAAAAGGTCGAAAAGGGGGACTTTGTCCTTGATATTTGTTTGGTTCTCCGCGAAACAGCTTTAATAAAGTCGGCAGTCATACGTCAGGCGATGAAAGTATAACATTCCACACTTAAAACGCCAGGAGTGTTGATTATCTTCAGAGAAATAATCAAGACGAAAACAGTAGGGGAGTCGTGTGGTAGCGGTGTAGTTACACTTCTATTGTTGCAGACAGTTCAGAGACCTTATCATAACTGAATAAGTGAATATTCGGCGGGCGATCGATGTGAAAACAGCAATATTGGCACGAAGTAGTCAGTATAAAGTCGAGGGTCAACCATTAACATATTTTTAACCCGAGCTACTGAGTCCGTATAGATTCTAAAACTATTCAAAGCTTATTCATACTAAATTTAGTAACCTGAAGATTATTTTGTTGCAGCTTTCAATTTATATGTTCTTGTTTTACTCAAATTATGACTTATTCGATTAAATGATTAAAAGACTGCTAAAGATAATTGCTAGGGTTCAAAATTGGTTAAACTTGTCTGTGTAAAACGCACATGACGTATGACCAGTTGACACTATGTTGGGTCAGCGAACTTTTCACTCACTTCACAAACAAGTGGTTGTCTGCTATTTCATTGCCCAGCGCCGATATCTTTGACATATCCACTGGTCATTACATCATTTCATTCCATAACATTTAATAATGGCTCACGACAGAAATATGTGAAACTTTCGGTTTAATATATGATGTGAAAACATGAAGCTGAAATATGGACTCAAAATAATAAATTAAAGAACTCCTAAGAGTCAACTATAAAGTGCTTAAAGGACAATACCTTGGTAAAATCACTTCCAAAAACTCATAACAAGCCCCATTCATACCAACACTAAATTGTGTCTACTCTCTTTAAAATCGTGGCTTTTGAAGTAAAGATTTAACGACTCGCCGAACATCCTATGATTTGAAAATGGACACAATAAGGGTGTCAGTTACTGAGTTTCCTATGATGTTCGGTCAGCGCAATCTATCACTTGGCTTAGGAAACACGCATACCGCTGCTTGTTTGTGTCAGATCCACTTAATAGCTTGTCACGACCTCTGTATCTTGTTGACTTATTTCATTCCGTCACATCTAATAATAACTCTGACACGATCGTTTACTTGCCAACTTCAAACTCTACTTAATTCCTATGTCTGTGCAACAACAACACCAACCATATATGGCAAGCTGAGTCTCTGGGTGTGTAGGGCGATTTATTGCGTCATGTCTACGGACGTTTTATGTGTAAAGATTTCCCTCGCCAAATTTATAACGCTCTTTCTCTCTCTCCTTTTCTCTCTCTCCCTCTCAATCCTAACTGTGAGGAAAAAGTTGGG
The DNA here is from genome assembly GCF_041260155.1 of Ptychodera flava. NCBI lineage: Eukaryota > Metazoa > Hemichordata > Enteropneusta > Ptychoderidae > Ptychodera > Ptychodera flava. Next base: position 13,514,170 of record NC_091928.1, read on the forward strand.
GTTTTTTCAGAGTTCAGGGTGTCGGTCAAACCTTCACAGGGGAACTGATAGAGGGACTGGTGTGACCCTGCTTGACGACTTTAATTCTTTGAATTACATATGGCTGAAAAGTGATTCAAAATTAGGAGAATTAACACTATCTCATATCCTAGCCAAGAAGGATTTATTTTGCCGATTCAGCGGATATCAGGGGTATGCCATGTTCACTCACAAGGCGAGACATAAAAAATCCAAACAACCTTATAAATAGTCACTATACTTTTGAGTTGACGTAATATACAAAAGCAGCACTGACAGATATAATTTAGTGAGGAGACATGTGATGGCTGCATGGTCTTTCAGCGGAACTTGGGTTTAATAATTAAACTTTTATCAAGTTGGCCAAAATGTTTCACTCCTACGCAAAGTTGTCGTTTTGGTCTAAAAATAACTGTCGTTCCATCGAGAGTCGGCCATTTTGGACTAACTTTAATGTATGGCAGCAATGAAACGTATCAAGAATGGGAGATAACAGCCAGGGATAAGTTCAGGTATCGTTGATAAGTAACCTGCTCGAGCAATGTACTGCCAGCCCTGACAATTATATAAAAGACGATCGATGATGTACCTCACAACCGATCCAAGTAACGAAAAATTCGGGGATTGTAGTTGTGTACAAGCGCATATGAGGCAGGTAACATTAACAGCACGATTTCATCAACCAGACCAAAACTTTGCCCGTATGCTTATTTTCGTATTGTGTACAAACGACGATAAATGTATTTCACACAAACTCTAGGACTGGTACAAAATGTCAGATGCAGTTACATTTGGATAGGTGTTCTGTTCTATAGCTAGTAGCATTACATATTTAAAAATTATACACCTTGGTGCTTCAAAATGGACATGCTATAAACTGCAATATCTTCAACTTATCCATTCATGTGTTTAAAGGTTGCGTTGTGTCGAGAACGCAAGAGTGTTATGTACATATTACCCAACGGAACTTTACAAATGTAACATTGTTGAATAAATGTATTTTGATGCGATAAACAATCTAAGAATACTTGTTTAAAGAGTAGTGGCATTCTCCAAAAGCTGCAGACTACATATGGAGTTAAATTAATGTACGGCTTTACGAATACGATGAACGGCGCTTGCTAAGTCATGTGGCGTTGACGCAACTATGACTTTTTCCATGTTATGAGATCTCAACTTACTCAGTGTCTCCACAGTCCCTCTATCCACCAGAGGGACTGTGGTGTCCCGAAGATTGCGCAACAGAGACTCAAAATGGGCATTTTTTCACGGGTAATTTTTACACGGGCTTTATTCAGTCAGTATTGTCGATCTCGTCGTCTTGTCGCTCTTAACAGTAGAGGCGCAGTTAGTATGCGTGTTCGCGACAAAAGAAACATTTGTTTGCTGATGTTTACGTATTGTATGAGTTGTCGGGTAATGGAAACCGATGTTGTCATAAAAGGTACGTGTCACGCAGATTTGGTTCTTTTGCTAAACAGCCTACCTGGAAAAAAGCGTGTTGGTAGATTTCTCTTCAGAGCTTTACTGAAGGGGAGGGGTGCATGAATCTAGAACGCTGCCTACTACATTTTGTCTAAATCGGCGGGTTAATGGATTACTGCCCCGTGTTGAACTGTAGAGATACATGTTGCAGAGAACTGCTATTCTTTGCTTTTCGAAGCTTATTACGGTCGCGTCATTTTGTAACGTCATTTAAGGTCAATCTACTATCTGTTATTTGGGAAGACTTAAAATAAAAGTGCCATTGACTTCAAAGGTGTCCTTTTATTTGCAGTTTAACTTGATTTCGTTACGTGTACTCAACTATCACATAGTAATGAGAATGCTCTTCTGCAAACGCGATGTGTCTTGTACTCAGCGTTGGCATGTTGTAGGACTTTGTACTCATTCATTGGCTGTAAAAAACTACTTCGAATGTATCAGAACACGCAACGGCACGATTTGTATCGTGTTATCACTACATTCATTCAAATCATAGACCTGAGTGTTCTCTGTAGTCCATGTTTAAACTGCAAGCATGGAGTACAAGCTGAAATTCGACGAAGAGTTTCGTAACTTCTGAATCAGCATATCCGTCATGGTATTGTGTCTACGTGCAGAAACGCAGGTTCACATTTTTGCTGGATTTTCAGCTGTAAGTAAAGACAGTGAGCGAAGGAACTGACTGCAGGAAATATCACGTACGTGGACTGGTACTATATTCTTCCGTGTCTACATGATATTTTTGAAATCAAAATTAACGTTGTCAATACAAAATTAAAAATACTCGTTGTTGATTATTTGTGATTAAGTGACAAGACAAAGAAAACAGAAGTGTCCCTGCCTTATCCTAGAATTTTTGACCTTAAATACTCCGCACAGTCAAGCCAGAAGACGGCGTTTGCTAACAACCACCGTCAGCACTGGGCGATGGTTTGATATTATAGCTTTATGGAGTTGTAATTTCAGTTCGTCAAAAGTACACTGAGGATTATTAGCTGCACGATCGGTACAGTCAACTAAAGTGATGTGTTATTTTGACGTCTACACCGTCTTTGTACAAAGATTGGGACATAAGTGACGATGTGTGTTCTGTAGGAATGCTGTCCTTAAAATATAATTCAAGATGAAATAACAGTCTATTAGCTTGAAGGTATATTGTTTGAGTTTTCAAGAATGGACGAAATTGTAATAGAGTAACGTAAACCTTTCAAAAGAAAATATGTTGCTTCACACAATGTCACTCGTTGTCGGAATTGACGAACGCCAATTGTAACCACTGCCTTGTCTAAGACTGCCCACTGTGTCCTCGGCTTTTCTAGGGCTCACGCAACAAACCAAGCCATCGATCCACCCCACGATCTACGCAACAGTCTATTCAAGTATATTTCTTCAATTTTGCGATCATCTCACAGTAAATGCGATAGTCTGAAGTTTTCATTTAATTTTCTCTAGATCTGTGATATTTATATGCCTGTACACAACAAACTTAGGCAAGTTTTTGCATCGTGTAAAGGCACAGCGACTGTGGAGAGTCTAACTACACACGTACATACAGAGCGCGCGAGACATGTTCTGGTACTCGTCCAATGAGTCCCTTGAAACCGTTAAACAGTGAACGCGCAGATACAGCCGCAGGGGATGGGGCGTCTTGAAACCGTACGTGTTACGGAACGGGCGTTCAGTACGGCTCTTTTAGCGCACGCAAAATTCTATTGTTCTCACATTCCTGGCCGCTGGGAGTGCGGGATCGACAGTGTGGGAAAAATCGATCCCACACTCTCAGAAACCGTCCCACACTCTGCAGTAAATATTACACGAGCTCTGATTGGATGATAAACAGTCTGTTTTGTTCCACGCGCAAAATGTTATCCAATGGCACAACGAGTAACACATGGACTAGAACTACAAAGTAAGCAGGTCAAAGTACAGTGGCAGACGACAGAGTTGTCACAATTTTTGATAATATTGTACGTGTCCAATATGAATTTAACGCATTTTGTGGTCATGTGAGAAAAAGAATCTCACACACCAAGGACCTGGGATCAGATTTCTCACACTCGTTGGGGATATTTTGTCTCACACTCGCCTGCGGCTCGTGTGAGACAAAATATCCCCAACTCGTGTGAGAAATCTGATCCCAGGTCCTTGGGGTGTGAGATTCTATTATTCTCGATGGTAGATGTATAATAATGTTAAATATTGTCACGTCATATAGATAGAAGAATTTCATCTTGGGACTAATCAACACTTCAATAACATTAGCATGAATCTAGGTTATACATATGCTCAAACTGATCAAAACAACACAAATCAAAATTGCAGCGTTTGATGAAATTTGATTTAATGTAGATTTTAGGTCGATCATGAACCCTAACCCTCTTTATCCAACACTCACACAGCACTTTGATAAATGCTCAACACAGACGTTGCCTTTGTTGTTACATGTTCATACTGACATATAATTGTAACAAGTGGATGAGTATTAGGTTTACGGAATTCAACAACTCAGTTGGCAGTAAAACTCCGAAGTCTGCTGGTAAAAATCAGGGGCCGTGTAGCTTTTCGAAAGTTCGTTTTCGAAATCTCGCTGCCTTTTCGAAAGTTTGTATTCGTTGTAGGAAGCGTTGGTGACCATGACCTTGTTGATAAAATATGGTGGACATTTTAAGCTTTATTCATATACACTGACATTGTGCGAATACATGCTGGGAACCTGGTTATTTTCAATTTTAGAAACTGTTTCTTAATGTCACTTTCACAGAAAAGGAACATATGATTCCATGTCACAAACTATATAAACGAGTCATGTTTGTCTTTTTTGAGCAAAGCAAACCTTTAGTTGGATTAAACTCTGGTTATAGCTCTTAGCATATCCCTGTGGCCAATCAACTCAATAATGAGAGTGGCGTGAGGAAACTTTGGAGTTGGTATCGACGATATCGAAGGCTGCAAGTGGAAGCCGTGTCTGATGAACTTCAACCAATCATGCAAAAGATCGAAACAATGAGTTTTGTAAACACAAAAGTGCTTACTAGTCAAGTTCAATGTCAGGTTAAGCCTCGCCTCTACCTGAAACCGCACGTCTTGAAAACATATCTGCCACAAAAGAAAACGTGTTTAACTGTAAATAGAACTCTTAACAAATGGGACAGCAAAGTTCACATCACATTCGAAAATATTTTTAATTAAAATTTTTGCATTTGTTAAAGGGACACTCGCTGTCGTTGAACTTTTTGTGATATCAAGAACAAATGGAATACTTGCATAAAGTCACTCAGTGTACGAAAAATATCCCGACGATTCATAACTGCAAACCTATCGGAAATTATAACTGCGCTTAATGCAAACAGATGATTTCGTTTGTGACCTCTGGATTTTTCTATTCCGGCTTGCGTTCCTATGGAAAGTAAACGTTGCTAAAATGTAAGGTAAAACTTCTATCCCTAAGAAAGGAGAATATCATTACAAAAGCTTGCATTGGATCCAAACGTTTATGTAACAGACTGGTATCTTCAGTCCTGTATGGTGAGAGTTGTGCATGGAGCGTGTCTCTCTGGTACAGACCGTAAAATATTTCTCTGAATGTCTAATCTTGTTCGCCAGCAAGAAGAGTTGAGGTTGTGCACAATGACCAGTATTTTCAGCATGTTTCAAGAAGACTTACAACACAAAGTACTTTCATGTAAAACAAAAATTTTATGAGCGGGTTCAAAAAAGCGACTTTGTACCCTTAACAGTATACTGATAAACCTGACAGTTTAAACAAAAGAGTAAGCAATCATGATATAAGATTAAGATAACATCAGACATTTCACTCTAGTCTCTCTCTCTCTCTCTCTCTCTCTCTCTCTCTCTCTCTCTCTCTCTCTCTCTCTCTCTCTCTCTCTCTCTCTCTCTCTCTCGTGTGTTTTGCTTTAAGGTAGACTCCGACTCGGTGAAAGACAATCGGACTCGTTTTGATTCTGCTACTTCGGCCCCCGGGGGGCTCATTTTCAACTTTTCACCGGCTTAGTTTATGAAAATAAAATACTTATTTTTTATCCATACACTTAAAATAGAAAATGGAAACATTTTGAAGTTCAAATATATAGGGTACGTTAAGGTAATTTAACATTTTCAAAGCACTAAAATTTGCGACACCAATTTTTTATTCTTGATTTTACAGAGACTGAATGGTTAAAGTTTAGTATGGGAAACTTTGAGTGCCGTTTTAAGTCTTTACATTTTAGAAGATCACTAAATAAGTAAATAGCGCAGTTTAAACTGCGAGGAAGAGTTAGAAAATCATAAATTGCATTCTCGCCATACATTTGGTGAAATCAAAGACTAGTTGAAATAATAAAAAAATAAAATGACTAACGTTTAATCGGCGTTTATTTAATTATATTAAATTCCCATAAAGGTTAAAAAAGTCTTTCGGAATCTCGAGGTTAGTCGTACTTTTGCCGGCGGGAAGTCATAGGAAAGAATGCGACGAGTCGAACCCATCAAAGCGTTCCACCTTGCCAAGATTCTGTACATAAAGTTTCACGTCTCTACAGGAACTTAAACCACTTGTAATTTCAAGAAAGCATGATTGGCTGCGTTATTAGCAATGAATGGATGAAATTTTCGACGAACTTGGATTTAATGTTTAAACTTTCGTTGGAGATTAACTTTTCGCTGCCGCGCACAGTTGTCGTTTTGGGCCAAAACATTGTTTCGATCACGAGTCAGCTATACTTAAATATACTTGTACATTAGAAACAGATGTGTCCGATCTAGCAAAGTACTAACAGTCCCGACAATTATACGCAAAACACTCGATGTGTCGCCCGTTCTATTGATGATCTTACCGTTTTACACCCGCATATTTGACAGCTAACAGTAAAATTCAGAGTCGGGAGGAGAGAGCAATCTTCGGCTAGAAGGGACATATTTTAAATCATAGCAGAATGGCAGTCTGAAATTGTTTTGACTTCCAATAAATTAAATTACAAAACAGTATTGAAAATTCGGTAATTTAAATGTTGTATTCACAACTAGAACGCTTCTTGTTACATTTTCTCCAAATCGGCACGTTGAATTTCTCCTGACCCGTGTTGGAATGTAGATATGTATGTTGTGTAGAACACCATATCTTTCCTTTAAAAAGTTTCCCAACTATTGCAGCCTTACATGTACGTCCTGTCAGGTCGCTCCTACTATCCTTCGTGGCCTGTTAGCGACTTCAGCGCTGGTCTGTGCTCGGTAATCTTTCCGAAGATGTTCTACCTCTTGGCCTGTGAAAAGCAAACCACGATTATGTATCCGAAACACAGCAAACTTAATTTTACAGCTCTGATACCATATGACACGATTTTTTGACGACTGTTATCATATCAGTTGTGTAAACTGAGTATTTATGACCAAAAGGTGAGATTCGACGCAGTTTCGTCAAATATAAGTCAGAACACCGGATAAGGCGGTGGTCAGACGAAGGGAGACATCATTTCACTTTGTTTTCAGCTTTGATAAAAGAAATTGAGATAATGAATGACAAAACGGTGATTACATGGAGTTTTCATCTACTACGAGAAAGTTATTACGTTGTTTGTTATAATATTCTTATGTCTACATATGGTTTTTTTTTAAATAAAAGTTAAGGTGTACACTTACTTTGTCATTAAAATTACTTGTTTTAATTAATATAATTAAGAGCCCAAATTCAGCTATGGAGACTATGGCCGGAGTGATCATGCGTCATACTAGAAATGTTGCATCCATTGTATCCATCTTGCAAATAGTCGCGTGAACCAATCACGGTCACTGGTCTTGTCTATTTGAAAAAAACAATATACTCTTTGGTAGGGGTGTGCAAGTCGCTGCGTGAAGGGACTCTAATAATAGAGCAATAATTCCTTATTATGGTATTTCTACAACCGATGATACACAATTTATCGGTATTTTACAACTGTTAAATTATACATTAAATGCATTGGTGGCTGTATTAAACGCATTTTTTTTCTTTTTTTAACTGAAGTCAACGTCCATCTCTCACACTTGTCTAAGGTGGTTGAGGCGACCCACAATGCAAAGTTGTTTTGATGACGTTTCGTGATTATCATTTCTGTGCTACACTACGCGTTAGGACATCGAAGAGCCGGAAGGTAAGATTTGTCTTGATTACTTGTTTATCTTTCTACAGCTTTGCGCGCAGTAAAAGTACGCTATCAGCAAAAGTTACACGAGTGCTATATTGTTAGACGAGTGCTATAGGTAGATTGCGACGCGTTATCTCACTAACGTCTGTTAAGACGTATAACACTAATTCGCAAATCGTCCCAGCTTAAACGTATCCCCTATCGACTGTCGTCCCGTCGCGCGCCGTGGCTTGCGATTTCCTCCAGCTACGGCGATCTCTTCTTAAAGATAGTTATCGTCAGTGTAATTTGTTTGAATTGTATTAGAGAAGGAAGGCTACAAGTATAATGAAAAAGTATAATGAAATTTATAATGATTACTTTTTTATTACTTGTTTATCTTTGAACGTGAAGGGACTCTCCTATTAGTGCAAGAAGTCCTATGAATCTATGAATGATGGAAACATAAGACAGGAAATCTCGTTCAGTAAAATATTGCAGATTTATTTATTTCATCTCGTTCATGAAATCATCCCTGCTAAAACTTCTCCCAAAAAGTTTGCAGAGCGTCGGGCGAGAATTTATATTTAGACACGTTGCAGTTAGAGCGTCGGGCGAGAAATGACCCACCGATACTAAGGCCTTGCATTTATATTTAGACACGTGACAGAGGCGGAGTCAATCTTTTTTTTTTTTCGCTTGCAGATCCGGTTTTGAACGCCCACAGAAGACATTTTTCTGCGTCACTGGTCTGGTCACTGCGTCACTGGTCTATTTGTGAAGGGACTCACAAGACTCTCATATTTGCGTCAGCACTAAGTAAGTAAACAATACAAAACGTGTAGGGCAGCACGTGGTAGGGTTCGAACACTGAACTTCTGCTTCTCCTCAGAAGCGTTGTGCACTCTAATGGGAAACACTAGTCTTCGACGACGTCACATGAGTGAGAAATACTGGGAGATTATATGCATAGACCCACTTTTTATTCGAATAAAATTTACCTTCCCGTGCGATGTAATTTGGACCGTTATTATGTCAGCGTGGCGGATGAAGTTGTATACGGCTCTAGCTGATTCCGTTCACATTCGGATGCACGTTCCTCTCGATGCGTCAGAGTAGTTTCTCGCCGTCAGATTTTCCGCGCAAAACTTGAATGGATATAGCCGTCATCATGTAGGACAAGGGAAAGGAGGATGATATAGTATCTTCAGATGCATTATTTTGTTTGAAGGTAAAATAATAATGTAAAAATGCATCGAAATTTAACTTTGTCTTGCTGTTCATAGCGGCGCTTATACGTTGTTTGTTCTGTACGAACGACCACATTGTGCAATGCTACAGTCATCATTTTACTGCTATCTAAAAATCATGTCAAATCCTGACTTCGGTCATAATATATGAATAAAACCACCATTGAACTGTATCAAATCGTTCTTGTTGATCATTTATGTAACCATACTGCATCTAGGAAAATTCTATTTCTCGAGACTGGCGAGGAGTGGAGGAGTACGATGCCGTATGAAGATCGAATGATTTGCATGTATTTTCAACGCCTTGAACGTTGTTTGAAATTAAGAGGAAAGGTGTATCGTCGTTCGTCGTAATTATGAATGAAAACTAAACAAAGCGCAACAAGAAACTTTTAACATTTTCCATGTAACGTTCTTTCGATCTCGCGTTTACTTATGTATCATGAAAACACTTCATTGTGGCCGCGGCTCCAATCGAGCTGTCGACGAAGTGGCAAAAGCTACTGAAAACCGCGTTTGCCGTACGTTAATGCAGTAAACATTCTCGCTTTAGTACAGCCTGTACCGCAGAAAATCAACAACATACAACACTTTACAACACTGCTAAGAATTTAACCCGTCACCTGACAGGATAATGTGTTAATTTTGATACATCATAATCTTAATATATGTTGGATTCTTGTTCGGTGATAAATTTGTCGATATTGAGCGATGACTCGGCTGTTTACGGCTCGTGACGAGCTAGCACAGTGCAGTGGCAGTAGCAAACGTAGGGAGCAGACGACAGTGAACGCTCTCGTTTTCCCCAGTTGAAAAAAACCTGACAAACTTTCACAATCATCGCTATCAAAAGCTTTGACGTTTTCGCTATATTTTACCTTAACCGCATTTTTCAGTAAATTCCTTTGTGCCCACTCAACTTTCATCTGCACGAGAATGCTTTCAGTAAGAAAAGTGCCGACCGTCTACCCCTTCTTCTGACGTCAGAAGTAAGGGTATACGGAAATCCTATAATCCGTATACCTATAGTCTGACGCCATACTATAGGGATAGCTGGGTCTATGTCTGTGATATATATATATATATATATATATATATATATATATATATATATATATATATATATATATATATATATATATATATATATATTTATATATTGTGTATACTAGCTTTTTCTTTATTTTTACTTTATTGATTCTATATTTGTAATATAGCTGATATATTTTTGTTCAAGAAATACAACAAACGAAAAATATCTTTACATCATATATCTTGTCATTTTTTTTATTCTGTTTTGTCTTTCTGTCCTGAAGGTTGTCAAAATAACCGAAGTCGTGGTTTATGACGTTACGACATTTAACAATTAACAATTTCGTCACGTTGATTTGGTATATTTTTGTTCATTGCAGGCCCTCTCCATCGACGCTGAATCATGATTGTTCAGAAAGTGTATCCCTGTGCGCTGGTTTAACAGCTTAATGACGTCAATTCTTGACGTAACTTGCTGTTCACGTTAACGGAAGCGATAAACTATGAATTTTGAAAACACTCCTGGTTAGACCATAACACAGGAAATCTCGTTTGTGTTTAGTTTTCCGGAACGATATGACAAAAACTTGCAGTTAAATAAAAGTCTCATATTTATCGCAAACACACACACAAAATCCGGCCGCGGCTTGTACCCTGGAAAGCGGTCGTGATTTGTAGACAGAACTGTTACCGTGATGTAAAAAATGAGTGGGGCAGTTAATTTTTAGTAATTGCTACTTGCGTAAAGTAGTCATATCTAAAACCGTACTGTTTTAACAGTTACATAAGTTGTTTCAAATCATTTCACCAGGAGTTACCATTTGGTGGTTTGGCAGATTCGTTTTTAAGCACTGAAACATTATCAATTTAAAGATGCGTTTTGGAAAATAGCCAGTCATTATAAACATCAGCAGATTTTTTTAGAATCATTATATTTGATAATTTCACAGATAGGTGAAGATTGAATTTTCGCTGTGTACACTATTGAGGTCTTGCGTCTTCAAGGTACTCCTAGGAGGTTTAGCATTTCAGAAACCGTATAAAATATTTAAATGGTATTCAGGTAATGACCGTAATTCAATAGTTCAGGAGTGGTACATTGCCCTTACTACGAATATCTCTTTATTTGTTGGCATCTGAAAGGTATATGTCAAGAGACAATACAGCGCAAGTGATACACTTTCTGTACAACACGACATTGGAGAACCCGAACGCGTCGAGATAACAAGCGCAACAAAGCACGACGTCACCGTAGAGGGAGCTCTCAAAGATCCCAGGGCAGTTTTGTACTTATCAAACCTGTTTGCTGTTGTACTGATTTATTGCTGAACTAGTGGTGAATAAATTGCTATGCATTAAACTGCCTAATAGAGTTCCTTATCATATTTGCAATGATTTGTACGACCGTAGAATGACGAAATCGAACGAAGCATTTATATGATGTACAAAGTACACAACGAAGTTTAGACTCCAATTGGTACGTTATCTCCACCGGAGTTGTCTGTTCTTTGGCAATTGTCTTTGGGGTTTTTTTGAGCCACTAAACCTGTGAAAACACATATTGTATGTTGTTGCCGTGTACTGTCTTTTCGGTCTGTTGATGAGAAACAGTCGAAATAAGAACACTGTTACAACAGTTACCGGGGCGCTGCATTCGACACTGCGAATTGGATTAAAATCCAATTTTTGGCAAATATTCATTAAATTTCAATTAATCCAAGATTGAAATATTTCAGAAAATAGTATCAAGTTTTTTACTTAAATTAATTTTATCATTAATACAATAAATTGAGGTTTTTACCCCGAATATACACTCCCTTCAACCTTCGAGTTAACCATTGCTATTACACTAGACTCCTCTGCTATTTTGTATAACTGTGAGGGGATTTTCATGTCATCTTAGATGATAACCATTCCTTTGAAAAAAATGTATTGGCAACATGCAGATCCACGAAATTTATAAATGTTGTCGTATTTGCATACAAATATTTTTGTCTCACGCAACTTTAACCACCTCACCATGCGGTTCTTAGAGGCAGCAAGTCACTACCTTCGACATTTGCATTATAAGTACGTGGAACAGATATATATAACCATTGCTGTTTTGAAGAAATGACAAATTCCGAACAGTAAAAATCTGTCATCAGCTATTAACTTGAAATGTCGCAGTCAAAATATTACGAATGCTGTAAGCTTAACACTCATCGTTGACTTAAAGCTATCATCCAATGCCTTTTATGTACACAGCAAATGTCTGAGGAGAAGCCAACATACTAACCTTCCTCAATGATAATTCTAATCATTCAAAGTAACAACCTGTAATATTCTTTTGAATCACTTTGATTTTTGTGTGATATGACACATCTTACTTTAGTCCCTTCACTCTGTCGCTGAGTCATTTGTTGTGTATAGTCTGCCATATATGGGCATTTGTACAATAATTAAAGTTTAGAGTTTCGTTACTGGAACAATATAATAACTATTTTTGTTTGGAGGGTCAGTTAACAAATATGCAATTATTTGAGTTGTTTTTTATTAAATATTGGAATAAGACATGAATTGAAATCATTAAGACAAAGTGCCGAGGACAATTGTTATTTTCTTCGGTCGGCGTGCAAGTGTAATTCTCCCTCGATAACGATGTATAGTGAAGTATTTGAAACACCAGATCGCAACTGGCGACTATCGGCAGCGCCCTCAACGCCCTATGACTCTACAACGTGTGGAGCGATCTCAGTCAGAAAAATGTAACAACTTTGCCTGCTATTGAACCACTCTTTTTTGGGAGTGGAGATTTAGCCGAGCGGTTCTCTCTGTGGCCTCTCCGCTAGGCGACTGATGCCGTATGTTGTGGGTTCGAACTTCGAACCCGATTGAAAACTAGCCGTATTGTATTTTTTGTGTGTGTGGGAATTTGAATGATTCTTGTATCTGTTAGATAGTGAAAATGATTTTTAAAATCATCTCTAATTTCAAAGGTGTTCCGTTACTACTGCTGTTGTTCTATTGCCATGAATCTAGATAAGAGTAATCCTTATCCTATCTCATAGGTTTGAACGAATGAAATTAAGGAAAATGTAGTCTTCGCCTGTGTTTTGTTGTCGATGTATATTGCATTACAAATAAATCCCCAATTATTCTGCACTATCAACTGCCCTGATCGTACTATTAATAAAGCTAATACCGTTCCGTTATGGTCATGTTTTTAACATTCCATGATGTTCTCTGGCAGGAAAAAACAGCCATTCTCAAACGTTATGCAAAGTTGACGTTCTAGCATTATCAAGTATTGCTCGCCACTGCTAAATTTGTCAAATAAATCCTTGTATGGAAACAAATTAGACGACTGTCTTCTAGTTGAAATGCTTGACACTACGTATATGGACGTCTATGGAACTCAATGTTAGCAAGGTTTAGTAACACGTATTAATTGTATGACCTGGGACTAGTACAATAACATTATGACTAACAGCGGGTTGCGTTTACTTCGGTTTTGACGCGCATTCTCGATGAATCTGTCATGCCAAATTCGTGTAATGATCAAGAACAAATAATTTCTTTACTAGTCGTATACCCCGTTCTACCTCCTAATTAAACTGGCGTATTTTCTTTGACACAGTAACTGTTATATGAACACGACTGGAACTAATTTCGGATAATTGGATTTCCAGTCGTGTTTTTATAAGGTTTAAAGTAATCTTCTCGAGGCGTCATGTAAATAAAGTGGAATGACTCTTCAACTGTTACATTTCGTTCAAGTCGCAAGATCATAGCACGTACTTCTTGCTCAGGTTCAAACTCTACGAAATACTCATATATCAAAGCTGTTTGCTTATTTACGATGGTAAATTTACGAGATTACTCGTCTAAATATGCTTGTGAACAAATTGCAACTATTATCAGTAATCGTTTTCTTTGTAAATCTTACCAGATACCCGGTCAAAATACCCCTTTGTAGTAGAGAAAATCCAATGATACATGTGGATACTAAGCTATATGCGACATGAAATTAACTGCATGACACAATAGATAGTGACAGCCTGAGGGTTTGTTAGGCCCCTTTCATGAAAAAAATGTTTGGCGTTTTAAACAAAGTAACGATAAGACAGCGTAGAAAATCATCACAGTATTGCCCTTCTTTTACTTTTTATTTTCCATTGAGATAAAAAAATGAAAGGGACGATTATGTTAAAGATGTCAGCTTTTATTTTAACGTCTATCTTTAGTGATAAACATGACATAAGGAAGGACACGTGAACTCATGTAAATTAGAATATTCCTTAATAACTATAAAAGTTGTTTCTTTCGGATTCGTCTACTGCTATACACAGTCTGTTATCCCTGCCTGATGACTGCCCTCAATGTACTAATTGGTGTTTATTTTCCTTTTTTCAGCAAATATTTGTTTTTTTGTTTGCCTGTTTCTTTGTTATTTTTTTATTATTGTTTATTTATTTATTTATTTATTTATTTATTTTCTTATTTATTCATTTATTACTTTTTTATTTTTTGATTGACATGAGCCTGTCACGTGAAAGCGTACAATTATTGTCGCGTGCAGCATCGTGTTCGCGCAGTAGTTCGCGTACTTAGCTCAGATTTTAATTTGATGAATGATATCACTACATGTACCATCATCAAGTAAGTATAAATCTATGATATTCACTCTAAAATTTGAATTAAAACAATATTATTTTTTTCTTCATGCAAAATATTATGTAAAAAGGAAACTCTAAAATAAGAGTGTACATTTTGAAACGTTGGCAGTACATGATATTTTAAATCAGTCAATATGCTATCAAAATTAAAAATTATGAAAAGGCTATCGTTAGACACTGCTCATCATCGATTGGTTTTTTCGACTTCCTGATGTCTCTCTCGGATAAAATGACAATCCTCTACTCTCTTGAGGTTGATTGGAGATTTAACATTTTCTCGTAAATAATGCATTAGTTTGAAAGAATCAGCAAAAAAAGTCGTTCCCTTTATTTATTTGTTTTATAACACTTCCAATTTTTAGTGCTGAATCTTGTATAGGATACGATCATGGCCCCTGACCGAAAACATGCAATGAATCCTGGCAAACCACAGCGCGTACAGCCATACAGAAACAGGTACTTAACGTTTACTTTATTTTGTATACAGTGCAGACCAAACTATTCCGCAATCTACAATTAAGTGCATTATAGTATATCAAAAAAACCAAAACTGATAAAAACATCAGTAAAACCTACGTGGCACAACACATAAATCGATGTGGTAAACAATTTTTAATTAAATTTTATGAGGAGGGACTGTATCACATTACACTGTCAGGTGGAATTATCAGCTAGGCGGCAATAGACGAATCAACTCCGTCTGCAAATGTCGAAACATTGTCAAGCAGGAGGTCAGAGGCCAGTGCCCGGCAGTGTTTTTGGATCGGATGATGATGCTTTTACAACGTCTGACCTCCTGCTAGACAATGTTTTAACTTTTGCAGACGGAGTTGATTCCTCTATGGCCTAGCTGATAATTGCACCTGACAGTGTAGTGTGATAGTCTTCCCTCATAAAATGTAATTAAAATACTGTTGACCACGTCGATTTTGCAGTTGTTCTCATCAGATTTTTGCATTTGGTGTTATATACCTAGGGTAACCTTAGAAAATGCGGACTCTATACACGATAATTGCTGCACCTTTCCGTCTATCGTCGTTAGGGTTCGCAGTACCTTTTCACGAGTACACCATTTAGTCTAGAAAGAGTGTTGTTCACAAGACATATGATTCCTTACTTCATACTAACGTTGCCAATATGTTTCTAAAATGCAAGAATAGTTGTTTAACTTCCATTCCGAGATATTTGCTGCATTTCAAACTGCAATTATCATCCGCGATAACATGTAAGTCAAATATTACAAAAGATACTTTGTATCTCCATTTTCCCAAACTTTATATGAACTTTCGGATATACTTAATTACATTTTGAATGTGTTGATGTTCTGCGAAGGCTAAATCCCAATTCTTTTCTAACCAACATCTCTTAGATCCCTGTATAAGATAATACCGTCTGCTATGACAGCCAAAATAAACGATTTGCCGATCAACGGTAGAAACCAACGACCAAGCCAGTGTGACGAGAATATGCAGAACGATTTACATCCATATGCATGCCTTATCGATGATTTAAACAACAATTTGACAAACCAAGAGTTCAACAGGATTATTTCACTACTAGGTATGTTTGACGTCTGTTTTGTGATATTCAATTGCACAGAAGTTTAGCATAATGATTTGGACAGCATATTCAAATTCCTTTCAGTCAGTTGTCGGTAGATGCAAGATTCGAAAAAGAGGAGGCATTGAATGTAAAAAGAAATACTCTGCCCACAATTAATCATTATATACTACGTAAGATTAGCAAGCAGTCAGAAAACGAGGACAACTTTAACACCAGTTACTGTCGACTGTCTCTATATAATACAGATAAGCTAAAAGTCAAGTCATTTCGAATTCACATATAACACTGTCTTTAACAAATTTATCATCTTCACTAAGTTTTTATCCCTCTTTTGCATAAGATTTAACACACTGTTTTGACTTTTATCTTACTATAGAAAATGATGACAAACTGACAATCAGAGATGTTGAGTTCGTAGAAAGATGTCCCCAGACGCAGCTCTTCCGAAAGCTCAAACAGAAAGGATATATTTCAAAAACAAATGTAGATCTTCTGAAGGATATATTTTTCAGAATACAAAGAATTGATTTATTGGAAAAAGTAAAAGTTTATGAATCAAAATTGAAAGCTAAGGTAGAGCAATATAAACTTTGTAATTTATGGATGAAACCTTCACATCTTTTTATGATTGTAATCTAAGTATTTTCATTTGTGTTTTTGTTTCTTACTATTTACATTGTTACCTAGAGACCGCAAATCAACGAATTTGTTATTCATTTGTCTGCACTGAGAATTCTATTTGACAATGTTATCATCGTATGGGCTTATCAATCGTTCCGTTGTTGTGATAATGATTCTCCAATGTTGTACATTGTGTTTCTCGCTTTCCGTTACACACTGGAACTTGTCGAATAGAATTTTTTAGATTGTGCATCAAAGCCTCTTTACTCTCCATGTCTCGAAAACTTGGTTTCTTCGTGATCGATATTTAAGGGCTTATAATTCTTCCATCACGTTAGACATGTAAACTAGTTGATCAACAACATAAATGGCTTTGTAAGATGTCTTCACTGACCTTATCTAAAGGTTACGTCACCAGAGAGATAGACGAAAGCAACAGTACCAGTCCGTGTGTGTCAAATGATAGAGAGCTTTAAGAAGAAATATTTCTTAATATGATGCTCAAGGGGACAGGCAAATAAATCTCTTAAGTCTGTAAAATTGCTTCTCAGACCAAAGCAACCGGTAAATAATGCAACATTAATGTTAGCAGTTATTTTTGTAAACGCTGTTATTTCATAACGAGCTTATGTACTGAATCCTATTGTGAGCTTTGCCGTCACGCTAATGATCATGCAGAACGTATACAAGATGGTCTAAGATGTTATTTTATGATGCGTCTATATCGTAAACATCAACAAGTACTTCAAACTCAAACAGGCCTTGTCCTATGGACGCTCTGAAGTACTCACTTCACGGTATCAATTTATTTTGGCCCTCGATTTTGCCGCAATCAAAACGCACTGATTAAATCCAGCCTTGTTCTTTGCTCTTGAACAACTCTATTATAGAACAGTTTTATTTAGACTTTCCCAGGATATTTATTTCCTTACTAATAAGAACAGGTAATGCAATTTAAGTGTTTAACTTTAAAGAGAAACTAACACCTGTGGCTTCAGCTAATATATTACAGATGAACCAATCAGAGTTTGAATCAATTAACTATGCAATTGTTAGCAACCAACATAATTGGAACTACTTCGGGAAACTTGAATAGTGCAGTTACGTTGTAAGCAATCTTCTTTTGTTTCTTTTCAATACATTTGTTTTATGGATATTTTGTAATATTGCAACTTTCGGCTATATGGCAGCTAACACTATTGACAAATTTGAAGATCCAATTCCCAAAATTAGTTCCAATCCTGTTCACTATAGAATTGTATTGACCTTTAACTTTTTTCACATCCAATGTATGTATATGTTTGTCTCTTAATTATTTGTGATAGTTTTATGTATAGACTGCTATTTGTTGAAAACTTTGAAAATGCGACATATTATTATCAATTCAATTTAAAGCGAAGAATGTGTTTTCTTATATTACTACAGTAAAATATTTAAACTCCATCATGAAAAGTGAAAGAGATATTTTCTTTAACCGAGGTAATTCAAAACCGCCATATCGCAAACATAGCACTGTTATTTTCACGTCTCGACAATCAGATCACTCTATTTTAGGCATCATATCTTGGTATAATATAACAGAAATTGACCAGTGCGGACTTTGATTGAGTATTGCATGAGCTGGAGGCAGCATTCTACTTTAAATTGACACTTCGGAAGCCGACAAGTAGTTTTTTCCACAGAATTGCGTTCGTAGACATTTGCATGTTTGCATAGGTAATCCTTATATGTAGCAATAAATTTTTTTTCCATAAATTTTTTCTTGTTTTCTGGACTTTGCTGTTTATTCCATTTTGATCAGAGTTTTGAAGACTAACACAGAATATCGTTGCTTTAAGGCTACATTCACGGATTTGTTTCCCCGTCCTTGTTAGTTCACTCTTCAAGGGTCAGCGCACTATGTCATTCAGTCATTGAATAGAGTCAAGGAGACAGACTACACATAGTACGAAGTCGGATAACCTCTGACTTTACTGATAATATGTAAATAAAAAACACCGAGTCTTGTGTTTATTTCTCTCAGTACACATTCACTCACATGTTGAAAATCACCATAGTCTCACATTTAGTAACCTAAGTAAGTCTGCAGAAATAAGGGTCTGTCACGTGTGTCAATGTTTTACTTCCGAAAATGTACCACTTACATCGCAAAGTAAATCAATCTTAGTTATCTCAATTCCTCTCTGTCTGTTTGTCTCCTTGTCTCTCTCCGTCTGACTATGTTTGTCTATATATGTCATGCTGTGTTTGTTTTTGTATTCGTTTTTGTTTTTGTCTGTGTTTTGTCTGTCTGTCTGTCTGTCTGCCTCTCTATCTGCCTCTATCTGCCTCTCTCTCTCTCTCTCTCTCTCTCTCTCTCTCTCTCTCTCTCTCTCTCTCTCTCAGTAATCTATACAGCCTTGAAATAAACTTTCAACTGAATCACATTCACAGAAACTAACACGTGCATTCAACACTCTGGGACACGTGACAATTTCCATTCAATCATTACTTACTGTTTACGGACGTCAGCTGGACTTGTCAATTAAGCAATTAGAAAGAAAGTGTCTTGCCCAAGGGCACAAAACCGTACTGGAGTCTCTAACTCACCATCCTTCGACAGTGAGTCTGTTACTCTGGACCATCCGGGTCTCGAATCACCATCCTCAGATAGTCACGGACGGTCCTGAACCCTATAACGACTGTCACTGCTGATGAATAAGATGCCCCAGGAACAACCCTCTGGCTCTACATGCACTTTCTCCAGGTATAAAGAATACTCTGTGATAGACCTGAGTTAGAGCGCCCTCTTCAGGGTACTGAACCAAGACGTGTCGCATCACCCAGTTGTAGAGTCCATAGTTATGACTTTTTGTGGTTCGTAATGATACTACTTCTTTCGTAAAATTAGTTGATAGAGTAAGTAACACTGCAACTCTATGCACTAAATTCCACGCACATTAGACAAAGACATACTTAGGCGCTTTACATACAATTCTTTGTTTGCCATCCGCGAGCTGGTAGATTTTCAGAGAAAATTAAGAAAACAAAGACAATGTTAACAATGCTACAAATAAAAATATTTTTTCCAACAGATCTATCATTTTCCAAAGATTTTTTACAATGGCCTTACTGAAAAAAAAAAGACGATGAATATATTTCGAATAAACCCATTACAGTGGTTATTTTGCAGAGAACCCGAAAAGGCTCGTTCTCGATTTTTCGTGAAATATGCTATTTGACTGGTTACCATGCAAAATTACAGACACGACTTTTAGTCGTTTACTTTCTACATTGTCTACAGATATGTTGAAATACTCAATACATCTGTTATAGCTGAGAATGGCATTACAGTTTGTATTTATTTCTGTTCACTTTATTGACATACATACACAATGTTGAAACATTCTGCAACATTAAAAATTGGTTTTGTCTTTTTGGTGTTTACTTATTTACCAATATATTATGTCACTTTTGACACATTCTGCATCCGATATGGGGATACCCTGGCTCCGAAACATGTATCCTTCAAATATTACTCTGTGACGCTTAAGTAAAATCGTTTAAATTTGGCAAATTGACTTTTTATTTCTAAAAAAGTGAAACCAACAGTATGCAATTCAGTCAGGTTCTAACACAAGAAACACGTGTATAGGAATAAGGAGATGGAAAGTAAGCAATTTTATCTGGCTGCAAACGTTGTCCATACAGCGCCACCTGTGTTGGAGGTCTAGCGGTCATCCTTAAGGCTGAATCTCTTTACGCACAGTCCTCCCAGCAAAACTGCCATTTCTCCCGCCCCGCCTCATCTGAGCTATAAAATCACCCACCTCCTCTCCTTACCACAACAGTGACCATATGTTGTCGATTGCTTGCGTATTTCACAATAAAATTCACGTTATCTCAGGTATGAGCAGCTTAGATACCATAAGGGCACACGGGTTTTTTTTTTGCTATAATTCATTTATCATCAATTTGTTGCCTGCATGATGAATTTAAGTAACAGTTTATCTTTAAACGGTCATCCACTGTGTGTCCAATTTTACACATTCCATACTTTCATCAGTGTTTACAGCTGGCCAGGGCACTGCATCGGCACCAGTGATGTGGGGCTTTGACAAGAGTCATGGCGTTTTCAGGGGATTTAAAGACATTAAAATACCAATAATCTCTCTTTGTTTTACTTTCTCTTGTAAAATTTCATCCTCTTGTCATCGAATGCAAGACAAGTCTAAATTAAGATTATCCGGGCATTTAAGCGTTTGCCTGGAAGACGTCATAAACGTTGAAACTGTCATACTTTTGTCAAAATGTGTGTTCGTACGAGTGTTTATGATGACATACATGACGAGTTAAGTTCTTGAGGAGCGAAACGATCATTCTCTGTTGTAACACATCAAGCAGTATTCAGTTGTCTGGATTGCATTCTATTTACATTTACTAATCATCTATAATCTACTTGATGCCCACTTGCTTGGAATGATTTATTATCGAATGACCGATTACAACAAACACAAAATGCACAAAAATCTACAATACTTCATAGACCGGTACCACTCTATGAAAGTTTTGATTAGCTTCATTTTCGCAATGTGGAGCTATACATCAGCAAAAATTAGATAATCATATATGAAATAGATGCAATAAAACCTTTTGTAGATATAAAGCGTGAAGGCCGTCGGAAAACAATGAAATTCAGTGAGATGGAGGTCAAATTCTACTCTGACATTAACTATCAATCTATTTCGTCTTTTGGCAAATAATATATGATAAATTAATATTTTTGGTACAAAATATATATTTTTGATTATGTACAATGTTTAGACATCGGTGATAGATGCAAACACATTTGACAGTCATGCGTAAGATGGTGAATGTACGACACCGAAAACTGAAAACTCATAGAGTTTTCAACGACATCTAATGACAGGACTATGTATGACGAAAAAGCTAATTGAGGCATGTGAATGCGCTGTAGTTAAAAATTGATATTGTAGCGGAAACTTTAGAAGCCCTATCATAACAGAAATACGTTAAACTTTCGGTTTAAGATATGATGTGAAAACATGCACCTGAAATATTTACACAAAATAATGACTTAAGGAACTCTCAAGGGTCAACTATATAGTGCTTAAAGGACAGACACGATTGAAACTAATTTGGGATAATTGGATTTTCAAATTTTTCAAATTTCTCAAAAGTGTTAGGTGCGCTATAGCTGAATGTTGCAATATTGCAAATTACTCATAAAAACAAGTGTGTAATGTAAAAAGAAAAGCAGGCGAGACTACATTTGTAGCTTAAAACGGCATTACTTCACCATCCAGTTATCCCAAATTAGTTCCAATCGTGTTGACAATAACGCGTCAAAATCACTTCAAAAACTTATAACAAGTTGAATCAGTTAAATGAATGTCAAAATTCATTAGTAAACTTGTACCATCACTAAATTGTGTCTACTCTTTTTGAAATCGTGGCTTATTTGAAGTAAAGATTTTACGACTTGCAGAAAATCCTATGATTTGAAAATGGAAACACTGGTGTCAGTAAAACAAATGTTATTCAGTTGCCCATTGATGTTAGGTCAGCGCACTTTATCATTCGCCTTACAAAGTAGGTAACACGCATACCAATGCTTGTTTGTGTCTCTTACGCCCATATCTTTGACAGGTCCAATTGTTGACTTAGTTCATTCAGTTCTGTTACATCTAATAATTACTCTGACACGATCTTTTACTTGCCTACTTCAAACTCTGCTTATTTTCTTTGTCTGTGCAACAACAACAACATATATGGCAAGCTGAGTCTCTTGGTGTGTAGGGCGATGTATTGCGTCATGTCTACCGACCCTTCATGAGTAACAGATCACATCGCCAAATTTATTAACACTAGCTAGTTCACACTCCCTGGCTCTCTCCTAAATCTTAAATCTTATTCAGGGTGTCGGTCAAAACTTCACAAGGGATCTGATAGAGCAACTGATGTAGCCCTGCTTGACTACTTTAATATTTTTTAATTAAGTGCGGATTAGCGATCATTGGAAGTTATGAGAATAAACACTATCCCATATCATACGCCAAGTATGACTCACTTCGTCCGAAAACGCACAAGTCAAGCCTACACAAAAGGTGGGACATAAAATACCAAAAAACCCTATAAATCTTTAACATACTTTTTTTGAGTCGACGTCGTATACAAAGAAAGCACTGACAGATATAATTTATAGACGAAACATGAAATGGCTGCATGAGCTTTCAGTGGTCTGTGGTTTATAATTAAACTTCTATCAAGTTGGAAAAATGTTTCACTCCTACGCTCAGTTGTCGTTTTGGTCTAAAAATAATCGGCGTTTGATCGCCAGTCGGCCATATTGGATTTACTTGTAAGGCAGAAATGAAAAGTGTAAAGCATGGGAGATATCAACTCAATAAGTTCAGATAATTTTAATAAGTAACCTGCTCGAGCAATTAACTATCAGCAATAACGATTTATGTATAGAACGTTCGATGTACCTAACTTGCGATCCCAGTGAACAAAATAGTCTGGGATTGTAGCTTTCTATAAACGCATATCAGACAGGTGACGTTGACAGCACAGTTTTATCAACCAGACCAAAACTTCAACTGTATGCTTATTTCCTGATATATCCACAAAGAACGATACATGTATTTTGCAAAATCTGTGGTAGACAATGTCAGATGCATTGACGTTGTATACATAGCATAACATATTTTGAAATCTACACCTTGGTGCTACAAAATGGACATGCTGCGTTCACTGCAATATCGTCAACCGACTCATTCATGTGTGACTCATTCAAGTGGTGTTGTGTCAAAAACGCAAGTTTTACAGTAGAATTTGAATGTACATATTACCCTAGGAACTATCAAATGCGAACTTGTTAAATCACCATGTTTTTATGAGATAAACAATGTGTAAAGCTAGGATAAGCTTTTTAAGAGTAGCGGCATTCTGCAAAAGCTGAGACTATACATGAAAGTTCTGCTGTACGAATACGATGAAGGGCAGCTAAGTTAAGTGGTTTAAAAGCCATTTAGATATCTCCATGTTGTTGAAGGTCAACTTTCTCGACGTTCCGAAGGATTTGCGCGAAAGGGACCCTTGGGTATTTTTCATAGGTACTTTTTATACGGGCCTTCTTCGGTAGTCTGTTATGGCGGTGACTAAAGTACAGTGTAAGCAGTGCAGGTGTCCGTGACAAGAGGCATTTTGTTCCCTAATGTTTAACGTATCGTATCAGTTGTAGGGTAAAGGGCGGCCAATTTTGTCATAATAGGTGGTACGGAGATTTTGTTCCTCTGCTGAACAGGCTACCAAAAAAATAGCGGGTGGGTAAATTTCTCTTCGGAGCTTTCATTTGCTGAGGGGGGAGGGTTGGGCCCGGGGGTGAGTAGTATATCCGCATCTAAAGTGCTTTCTATTACATTTTGTCGAAAACAGCAGGTTTATTTGCTGGTACTAAGTGTTCAGATGAAGAGACGCATGTTTAAAGAACTGCCTCTCCATACCTAATGAAGCTTCTTATTGCACAATTTCCCAATATTTATAAGGTTGACAATGGATTCTGTCTTTTCGAAAGACTTGAAATTAAAATATGCCAGACTTCAAAAGTTTCTGTTTATTTTCAGTTTCACTCGATTTCGACTCCTGCATAGCAGTGCAAATCTTCTTCTAAAAACGCAATGTGCCTTATGTCAGCGATGAAAAGTTTCAACAGACTTTGTACCCCATAGTCTTTGGAAAACAAACCACTTAAAATTAATGTTCCGTAACACGCGACGGCAAGCTTGTTTGCACCACCGATATCATTGGTCACGATTCTAACTGTTATCACAAGTTATTTAAAAAGAGCATGGAGTTCAAGGTGGGCTTCGACATACAGCTCCGTACGTTGACAGTAAGAACAGTGGATATGGCATTGCATAGACGTGCAGGAACACACTGTCAAGATTATGGTTTCTGTTGGTATTCAGCTTTAAGTAACGACAGGGGACAAAGTGCTGATCAGTGGTGATTTAGGAACTGTCATCAATATCGCGAGTACGATATTCTTCTGTCTCTTCATAATTTTCAAATTGAAAGTGTACATTTTTATTGTTAAATTATTAGTAATGGTTCACAAGACAAAATGGAGCTAAAAAGACAACAGCACTTCCCCTGCGTTAGCCCAGAAATTTTAACCTTTAAAATAAACCAGTAAATGCGAGCCAATTGCCATCAACCACCGTCAGCACTTTAAGGTGGTTCGATCTTAAAGCTCTCGGGAGGAAACTTTGTATCGAAGTGATTTGTTTTTTGGACGTTTTCTGCGGAATTTATAGTTTTTGACGTAGTATTTGTGTCTTGATGCAAACCAGTGTGAAGACGTGTGTTCAGTAGCGGAAATGACCTTCAAATACAAAAGGTGAAATTACAGTCTCTTTGCTTGGAGATATAGTTTGACTATTAAAGAATTGACTGAATTGTCATTACGTGACGCAAACTTTCTTTCTCACACAATACATTTGTCACTCGTTGTCGGGATCAAGAATACGTAATACCCGATTTTCGATTTGCAAAGCAAATCCATGCATATTCACTCGAATGTATACTTAGAGTTTTATCTCATCATAGCTGTGTAAATCGACATAACTGAGTTCATTGCACATTTGTGACTTTTAATAGAGAACGAAGTTGTCCGCTGAATCGACGAATAGAGGAAAACAGCAAACAGTTTTCCCTAAATAGTTTCTGAGTGAAGAATGAATATAGTACTGACAGTAAGTTGCAGATTGCAACCGTTGTGTACATTTTGGCTCGGCTTAAACGTGTACTTTAGTGAGCAGAGACTACAGACTCAATCATATCATGTAGAGAAAATTTCATGCTTGAAGCAGTGTCTATTGACCGTTTTGTTTAAAGGTCAGACAAAAGTTGACAGGACATATCCACAGCTTCTCTCGTGCCATTATGGTAAATCTTGCCCGGGAGCAATTTTACGCAACGGGTCAGACAGAACTGGTGAAAACATGATTGGCATGAGTGTATTGCTATTATAGAAATTTCAGAAGTGGCGTGTGTTCTTGTAGCAATACCTCCCCCTACCAACAAATGTATAATTCACATATTTTTAAGTTGTGAAACGGTTTGGGTCCCTTTTAGTTTGTTTGGCAGCTACATCATATTGCTACATTGTGCATTTTACTGTGTTGGTCTGCCGAACAGTAGAATGGTACAATATATAATGCAACATTAATGTTAGTTTTTTTTTTTTCAAATTTGTTTACTTTATTTCGAGATTATGAGCTAACTCTCATTATGAGACTAACCATTTATAGTTAATATCATGAAGAAGGTGGGAGATGGTATTTTACAATATTGTATGTGAATTCCACAGTTTTAACAGTCACTACAAACAGGCCTTGGCCTATGCACACTCTGACGTACTCTCTTCCAGCTGTAATTTCATTTTAATTTGGCTCTAAAATTTGCTACAATCAAAACGTACTGATCATACCCCTGTGTTTTTCTTTTCTCTTGAATATTTCCATGAAAACATGGTATGGTATCATATTAATTATCGCACAATTTTCTAGAGCCATTCTGAAGTATTATATGCACACTAAATACTAAACACAGTAAATTTAAGACGAATTAAACTCTTTTAGCTTAGCTGGCATACAACTCAGGAACCAATTGTTTAGGAGTTTGGGTCTATTTACTGTGCAAGTGTTAGCACGGAGAGAATTGTCACATTGACTTTCGAATTTATTGACATCCACAGTAGTATGTAAATATTATTTCTTTTAACTATTTGTGATAGTGTTATGTACAAATGGTTTTGTTTTTTTATTTGTTGAAGATTAAAATGCAACTTACTATCGATTTGTTTTAGGCGAAAATCCTGTTTCTTGCCATTATACTATAATAGTATAATATGGAAATTCTGGCATGAAAGATAAAGAGATACTTTTCTCTAACAAAGACCTCATCGGTGTTCAAAGCTGGGGTATTGCATATGTAGCAATGTTATTTTCACACCATGACAATCAGGTCGTTGTACTTTCGCCGTCGTATACGGGTATAATATAACATAAATTGTTAGTTTCATACCGCAAGCGTCTGTTTACGTCATCACGTTGGGTTGTTACTCACGTGACTCGTTTGGAAAACACCATTCGCTTGAGTAGGGGTGAAGGGAACTCAAAATACGAACTCAATTCATTCCCATTCGCTAACATCTGATACTTCTCCTGCTTGTTGGTTTGTTTTACTATTAGGTAGTTCATAAAAAATGCAATGATTTTTTCATCCTAGCATTTTCCCTTTTATTTTCTTAGAGTGAAGTGAACACCTACCTCTCCCACTCATAAAGGTGGTACAGGCTACCCACAATGCAATTGATTTGTGACAAGGTTTCGTGTATGCAGTGACACATTCACCAGTTCGACATTCGTGGCGAGGTTTCGTGTATGGTACAATCTACATCAGTACAACATTCAAGAGGACTTTATAAAGGTAAGCTGAATTTGTATCTGCGCGCTATCAAGGTCAGGGAATATTCTGCGAAATTATACGTCAGCGACAGATAGCAATAGAGAAATCTTCTTAATAAAGAAGATTGATCAATGACTGATGTTGGAAACATCAAATGACTTCGCAACTTGTCCTGAAGTCTTTCTGAAGTTCATTGTCAACCAATGAACTTCAATTAGTTAGTTTTTAGTTAGTCAATAAGTTCATTATTTATTATTGACGGAAAATTCTGAACTAATATGTACGGAAATTTCCGTCAAAACGCACTTCGCCACAATATCAGCTTGTTGGTTTATTAGTTGAAACAACTGTAACGTTTGAAGAGCAGTGACTGAGAGATGTGATCGAAATGGTCTGGGAGTGAGGGTGTCTTGCGTTTATATTTAGACACGTGATAGGGCAAATCTGTCAATCTTTTTTTTTTCCCTTTCAGGCGTGGTTTTGCCAGGTGTGGTTTTGTACTCATAAATATACCACCGATGTTGCTATTGTAGAGATTGATAAGATTTAAAGGTAAGTACCGTAACTAGGTAACTATTAACTAGTAACTAGGTTTCGAACACTCGACTTCTGCTTCTCATCAGAAGTGTTGTGTATGCACACTAACCGACTACGCCACACTGTACATTGTACCTTTGAATATTGGTTTTGTAAATATAAGCATCTCAAAAATGGAAATATTAAAAACATCTTAAAATTGATTAATTACTTGTTAATACTTGTTATATTACTTACATTTGTGACGATTTTGAAAATTTCTCCGGATTATAAGTTTATTTTTTATAGATACTAAATGTGTTTGTGTTGTTTTCCATATCAATTTTAGCAAATTATGCAAAAACCCTTAAGCTGGACTTAGCTGTAATAAATAGATATAGCTTCTTTCTTCTAATATCTTCTTTTTTAAAGAAACGAACATAAGCAACTTGTTCTGTTTAAGTTAACGTTTACTATGGGAATATTTTATTTATGATATTTTTGTCTCTCATTGCAGGCGACGAAGAATTAACAGAAAGTGTGTCCCTTAGCGCTTGCTAAACTAATTTCGCTACGATATCTCTGACTTGAACAGTTTCTTGTTTTAGTCTATTTTCATAATTTTCGTTCATGAAAACATTTGACTGCGTTAAAACAAGTATTCAGTCATTCAATACTTTTTATATTTTAGAACTCTTCAGCGAATCAGTCAATAATATCTTTACCAAAAAGATTTAAATTTATACAAAGGAAAATGTTATGCGCGCACTTCACGAAAAAAAATTTGGTCGTAAATAATTATGCCTCACACAGGCAACCGATATCTTTTTTTATGAATGAACTGTTGACTTGATGTGAAAGCAGGCACGTTAGTTGATGGGGCTATATTCTAATCTACAACCGTACGCGTGATGTACAGTCTGTAGGCAAATTTGAAGTTACGATTTTCTTGTCTGGCAGAATCGTCTTTAGAAAGCGAATTTTTCAAAACCGCGGTAATTATTTTAATGGTATTAGACCATGAAACACGCTACCGCTATGCTATTTTCGAAATTAAAACTGCCACAAGTATACTTTAGGCTCTGCGCCGGTTCTCTTTTTTCAATTTACTGCAATTCTGATCGTTCATTTTCGCGCAAATTTGGTATAAATTCCTACAAGGTATTTGATCTGTATAAATTACGACACGCTTACTGATTAAACTGCGATAATTTAAGACCTTTGTTCTGCATAATATGCAAACGCCGTCAGATCGCCATTTAATTGAGGGCGGGAGTATATTTATGTGATTGGAATAAATACAATGCAAATAAAACAATATCCGTCAAGAAATTCAAAAATCTAAAACAAAAGGAACTTTGTTTGTCAATCAAAGTATTACTGTGCCACTTTTTACCGTCATTAGTTCAGAATTGAGGAATTTGACCCGGCGAGAAATGCGCAATCTGAACAAACCGATGATGGCATTCAATCGTCCTATTAAAAATGCCAATCCAAAATGTTATCACCTCTTTGTCTCCAGATGTTACTTATAAGCGCAACGATTAAAATCATCGAACTTCAGGCGCAGGCGGTCGTTGAAACCGTTTTTCAATTGTCGTATCGCCGCCGAGACACTTTTCTTCAAAGCTACAGCAAGTGCTTCAGACGTATTGCAATTGTATTATTATACTGTCCGTAAGCTTTCCGTGACATCGGATACATATTTGTCTCTATGACAGTTACAGCGCAAGTGACACACTTTCTGTACAACACGCCGTTGAAGAACATAATCACACGGAAGATGTAAATACAAGAGGGGAGAGAGGAAGGCTAATCAACATTTCCAGAGTACTAATATATCATTTACTTGATCACACTTGTTTGTCGTTTTGTTGTTGTGCCAGTGTTCAATAAAGTTCAATTCCTAAAATGTCACGTGATATTTCTCGTTTGTTGTAATCAATTTAGGAACATACAGTACCATGATGTAATAAAACGAAGCATCGAGATGAATAACATGCCTTTTAACCAATCGCTCATAATATATACATTTTGTTCTCCTTGCGTCACTGTTTACTGACACGATAAACAAAATGTTGTAGTTCCGCGGCCGTCACGGTGATGTGCCCAACAGTCGAAAATATTGCAAAATTGACATGTTGCGCCGCAGTGCAGGTGTTTTACTGTAGTGTTGAATCCAGTGACAGCATATTATGGTAGTGGACGAGGGGCCTTGATAGTAAATTTGTGATCGTATTTATCTATGTGAAATATTGTTATGGTCAATGCACATCACGTATCCAGGTATGCATGGGGTGTTGAGACTGCAAACCCATGTCACTTGTGGCATTTTAAATTGCGAATTAAATTAGAAAATACTTGCCATTGCAAATTATGATAACACAATAATCTTAGAATGGTAAGGTCGCTATGTATTATTTAACGAAAATTGCTAGACAAATTTTCGAGTGGATGTAAGAAATTGCAACAAGTGTTGTCAAGTGAGGGCGCTCTTTGACTTCATATCTGTAGATCTACGAAAGATATGCCCTTGCTATTTAGAGCAAATCATTGGCACTCTGCTGCTTATAGTGCACATGTACATCTATGTAATTAGCGTTGGTACATGTTCCTTAATACACACACACAACTTCATAATTATTTTTGTTACTGCCGGCGAACTTACAATGATAATAACCTCACGAGAAATGGGTTATCAAAATTACAAAAGGATTAGATATTGAAGTTTTCCGTTGCTTTTCTTATTGCCCAATATATTTTGTTTTGCTAACAAGTACACTTCACTATGACTGGGTACGCCGCTGTGGCAGCCGAGTACATGAGTACGCGCTGCAACTCGCCCTAACATGCACGCGACGACTGCTCACGCGAGAGCCCCTGAACTGTCGCCTGCTGTCCAGGCCTAGGGAACGTTAGATGTTAAAGGTTTTGCTCATATAATAGTATATGATTATGGAACTTGTGACGATGTGAATACCAAAAAGGGGGACAGGGGTGCAAATTTTTTACCCTGTCAAACGTCAGCAAAATGTAAGTTGTTTTACATACATTTTACATAAAACTCACAGGCGATATAACGTAGAATATAGATTTCAAAAAAGTAAAAACGTAAAACTTGAAACTCTTTGTCTACGTTCAGTACTCCAAAAACAAGGGAAAAGGTAAGGCTCAATGAACAATTCTTTTGGATTCTATTGAAAAGGTTTTAATACAAATAGAAATTGAAATGAATTTGAACAATCATTTGTGTTAAGACTTCCTTTCTCTTACGTATGACGATGTCACAGAACGGCATTTTCAGTAAGCCAGGCCCCATTTTAGGACGTTCATACATAGAAAGTCGCTCCCACACAACGTAAGTTTGTAATGCACATAGTCAAGATCAGAGACACAGTTTCCTAAGAGATATTTAGAATATTCACTACATTTCAACTATTTTCATAACTTGATGTTTGTTTTTATGTCATTTTAAATTGTGTACGTTGTTTTTTGCAACGAATTTCAACTCAGATCATCATTTATACCATACTCATCGTCCCAAAATGATTTGTACACCTTCTTGTGTGGTAATATAGCATTACGGGGTACAACAGAGCGCAGGTCTTGCAAACACGCGTACTTGCGTGTATGCTATCCAGTAGTATTGAACAAAGTAATGCTAATGGCGTTCATGCAGTGAATTCAATACGTTTTTGCGTTGATATTTTAGTCTATACGGCACCGTTATCAATTTTACACTGTTATATATCGGCAACAGAGTTCGCAGTATTTCAGTTTATTTTCAAGATACATGTAGGCCTAGATTTGGATAACCTTGACTGAAAAGAGCAAGTGATACCCGATTCACAAAATCAATTCAGGACAAGATAGCTTTCTACTGTGTGTTGACAAACTGTGCCCAAGAATTATAAGCTTCTTGTGTATGTATGACATTTAAGATACGTTAATTGAGGTTATTACCAAATATCGGCTGTTCTTGTGTCGTATCAGTATGAGTGTCATTTGTGCTGTGTCAGAAGTTGAGTGACTAACGCAGCACAAATGACATGATAGCTTATACGATGCAAGGAACTGGCGATATTGGATTTATCATATAGCCATGCCCAGAATTTTACAAAAGATAGGAAAGACCATAACTTTGATGTTTTACTTATATTCCGCCATGCGCATAAATAGGGATGGAAGTATTTGTGTAAACAGGCTTCATTCATGTACTATACGACCTTGATTTCGCAGAATCAACAACATGTGCAAAAATTCTCCATATCTCAAAAAAACGTCATAAGAAAAGATACCGGGACTTAAAAACGTTGCTTGGGAACAACTTATTATGATGAAATATGTTACTACAGTCGTGACTGATCATAAACTTTCCCCTGCTTTAGAGATCTCCCGATTTCGATCGCGCTCGATCGTTGAACGAAGCCGACAGAGGCGTTCATATTGTTTGTTTAGACTGAGAGTTGCCATGTCAACAGGGATCGAAAGCTTCCCGAAATATCCTTGCTCCTCAAGGCCCTGTTTCATGATGTAGGCGACATCGCATGATCGTAGGCGGAGCGCGGCAGCCATTTTTTTAAAGTTCTTTACTGTAAAATTGCAAAAAATGTTGTTCGGGAACTCTCTAAAACTGGTGAAGTTGTCGTGCATATCTCGACGTTGACTGTAAAATATCATGGTCGACTTGGATATTTACGGTAACGTCGACATGGTGGAGCGATCTAAGCAAGGGTATACGCATACGGTCAATATGAATGTTATCTAATTTGAAAACTTGACATCTTATCACTTTCGGGCAATATTTCTAACGTTCGTGTAACTTTGTAGCCTAGACAAATGTACTGATGAAAGCTTCACAATTAGATCATATTTAATTTCGAACGATATCGGCGTTCTTCAAAGAACATCTAATTTTAAAGATAAACAACCTGTCTTTATATTGACCACTTTTCCAACGTTGGAGAGTTTGATAAATCAGATGCAATCGTCTTGCAATGTACATATATACAACAAAGTTACCGGTCAAAAACATTACTCTGAAGCCGATACTATCGAAATATCAACATAATTGTATGCAGTGTATTTTTGTTTAGTATTCGACATGTTATAATTCCCGAAGTTGTCTACAATGCATTCAGAAATTCGGAAACTGCTGAATGTGATGCCAACCGCGACATTCCGCTTGTCTTTCATCTTGGAGAAATGTACTCGTATGTCGTTCGAAATTAAATATTTTCTAACTGTGACGCTTTATATCCAGTTCAACAATACATGAAATTAAAGGAAAAACGTTGTCATTTGGAACATAAATGTTTTATTTAAATAAAATCGAGCATGTCCCTTAGTAGTCAAATCTTAGCTAGTATACTTACCGTTTTCCCTGAGCTCTTTGGTTTGACTGTTGATGTCATCATCTTCATGTCGGAAGAGATAGCGAACGCAACGTCGGAGAGGTGTTGCAGACATAACCAGCTTTGTATGATAATCAGCCTCGCCTTTGGAATGACCCATTGTAGATTCAAACCACAGGAAAATGAGGTTTGGTCTGTTCTTTTCAGTCAGATTGTATATGCTTCCCACAATTTGTCTTTATTGTCTGTTCGTATGGCATATAAAAGATGTGAAAAGAATGCAATCGAAAGAAAATTATTCTAGACCATGGACGTAAATGCGTCCATGTGTTTACATGTATAAGCGAGTACGTACATGGCAGTATTTTCAGTGGCATGTATTACTGAGTGACAACTGTTACGTGTAAAATAGCCTTACAGTGGTATAGTAGAAGGCAATTTTTAAAAAATAATGTGTCTTTTACAGAATTTGTTCATAGAATAATACTGTTGCCTGTGTTACGCACTATGCAATATCAAGTCTAAGCATAAAAATATATGATGGCAATTGATGAGTGGTTTCAAAGATGATAATTGACACAGAATTCGAGGAATCAAACGTATTTGTGTCACACCTTTAAGCCGACAGCCGTATATGCTGTGGCGTCTTAATTATTCTTTATAAGATTATCGTTTCATTTTATGACCTATGACCTAATGCCTCCGCCTATTTCTAAATCAGCTGATTCTAAGTATTTTATGGTTTCTTGGATATTTGTATGTATATCCATCGTCTTCATAACTTCGCTTATAAAGTATTAAGAACACATTGAGGAACACATTGTGTACTTAGCACTTTTTTGGTATCAGTAGTTAATTTACACTCATACGATTATAAAAATTCATTTTTTTAACTATTGTTTTTTGCAAAGTATATGATACAGATAACTTGAAACCCTAACCTTCATTATTGATACGCCTCAAATGTCTGCATTTTGGCAGACATTTGTCGACAGTCGAACAAAAAAGTTTCCTGGCCTTTCAATCACAAAAATTATTAGAATGTAAAATTATATAAAATATCTGCTGATGATTTTATCTAGCGTCATTTAGCAAACCCTTACAGAATATTGACTGTTATCATTAATATACCAATGTCAGTCACAATAACCCGACGGGCGGACTATTATACCACACATCTTGTGCATAAACTAGTCTTTAAGGCCAATTATTAACTCACCCAAATTGTTTTGATGTAGGCTTTCCTTCAAATCATGTGTTTCGAATTAATGTAAAACGTGCCTTTTGGGAAATTATTCTGAAGCTCAAATTTTAACAATACCTTTCAGCTTTTACAGGAACTCATTTTGGAAGTTTGAACTCGTGGAGAAATTAACCTTTCAGCGGTTTCATTTTGCAAAATTTTAAATTATAAGTTCTCCTCTTAAGTTTACACATAAACGGCGGGTATTATTTTTTTTATTTCAATGATCGGTAAATACTGATGGATTTCTGTCTTTTTAGCAAATTTTGCACGCAGACGCCCTGGTCTCAAAATCAACTTCTAGTTGATTCAAAGTTTCTTCACAGCAATGTATATCTTCATTTGCTGAAAATACTGATGAAAATGAGGCCGCGACTCATGTCTTTGTGGGTAAAAATGGGCCAACAAATGAGTGACCGTTAACGAAAATCTGCAACTGTGAAATACATAATGCAGGCATCGAGATTTATGACAAATAAACCATATCTCAAAACTTATACCCTCACAATAACATGCTTAATACTTACGATAAAGTTGTAATACAGAATCGCGAAATACATGAATTAGGCCAAAAATTTGTGGCTAATAAACCGACTCACTATTTAGCATCCACCTAGCCGGCAAACGCTGAAAAATCATTATCGAAATCGAGGCCATTATTCTCGATTTTTCTCAGACAAACTTAATGGATGTAGCAATTTCAAACAAATGTTTGCTGTAGAGGTCCTTTTGCTTGGAAACTTGACTGTCATGACAAGCTTCAATGTCAATAAAGGTAAGGTATGATTGTTTATTTTCACGAAATATTTCGTTTGTTTGTTTTGTTTCTTAGACAGTTTACATAAATTCTAGAGGATACACAACTTATTTCATGTATATTACATCTTATTCGACAAATTATGCATAAGTTAACAAGTCTAATTATGGTCATGATACAATATAAAGGTTCTAACTTCATGATATTGTTTTTCATTTCAGATTCTGTGTGTCTACGTGTTTGTCTGTCTCTTATGTCATTTTTATGTTTTTTTGTTTGCTTTTTTATTTCTTTATTTAATTTAGTACATAATTTTTATTTTCATTTTTTATTTATGCTTTAAGAAGGTTGACCGTCGGCCCCTTTTTTGGGTTAGGTTGTCGAATGCCTATAGCCATTTAGTAGCAAGCGCGAATCAACTATAGATTTTTTATATAAGAAAACCAAAAACAAAACAATATATTTGAAACGCTCGAGGTAAGTATTTACATTTTCTTGAATAACGTACTGCATCCTATAAGTAATCAGCTCAATAAATTGAATTGTCTTCAATACGTGTGATAGAGATGATGTCATGAATTTTACAAATGACAATTGCAATGAAACTAAACTGCAAGAATATATATATATATATATATATATATATATATATATATATATATATATATATGTATATATATATATATTGTTTAAGTATATTCGTCCGTGACCTTTGTTTTTTAAATTATTCCGAATATTGTCGACTTCTTGATTTCTGCCACATGTAATTTTTTTCACAGGAAGATACCTGGAAGGCAATTGCTAAAAATGGGAAATACATGTACTTCCTTTCTAAGATATAGGTTTGTGTCCTGTCTCTTCTCGATTGTGAAACATTCTAAACGAGCTTAATATACAAATTTATTTTCAATAAACGGAGAAGATTAAGTACGTCACGCTGGATTGTTGAAAATCAGAGACTCATTGTTTAGTGTCAGTTATGTTTTTGAAACACTGGACTTGAGCTAACTAACGCTAATTTTGCGAGAAATTG
Organism: Ptychodera flava; assembly: GCF_041260155.1. NCBI lineage: Eukaryota > Metazoa > Hemichordata > Enteropneusta > Ptychoderidae > Ptychodera > Ptychodera flava. The sequence continues at coordinate 13,550,277 of NC_091928.1, forward strand.
AATTTTTTTCAAATCAATCTATTGCATATTTACATCGGACATGTTTTCAATCAAAATTGAAACATCGTTTGTTGAAGTAGGTGCTTGATGATTTGATTTCTGTATTAAAACAGAATAAATCGCTGTTTTACCTCTTATAAATATTAATAATTCTAAGTTTGGTTGTAACGTCCACTTTCTTTTTATGAAAGCGATTTAAGATTTACTCAATTAGCGTTCTTAATGTCCTATCCATTATGTTCACAAAATGATTAAGATTATTTGATAATGTGACGAAGATATTAGTAATAAGGACTTTACAGGCATACCCATGTTTTATTTTGCCCTTCTGCTTGTCCCACAGGCCAAGGTCATCTAGACACAAAATACCACCAGAGAGGGCGCCATCTCAGAAGAATGGAACTCAGAAAGACACTGTTTCAAAAAATCTCAAGCCCTTTCAGGTTTTTCTTCATTCCCTTCAAAGCGAACTGACCGACGATGAGTTGGAAAACATGAAGTTTTTATTAGGTAGGTAACTTTCCAATATCTTTGATTTGTCTGAAGGTCAAGTTCATCACGCTAATCTGGTTAGACAGAATACTTCTCAAGGATTGATTCTACTTAGTACAGCGTTATTTTAATATTTTCTACTTTACACGTTCCATTGTTTTATTACGACAGATAACGGTGGTCATTTCTAATTTCAAATACCAAGCAAATTTTGGTGAATGCTTTTTAAAACAAGAACTTGCACAGTGATTCCTTACAGGTATTCTTTGATGTTAAGGAATTCATTGAAGAATGCCCAAATGATGAAATCGACCATAATAATTTTGTGACGCGTTTGCAAGTATATCTTTTAATTACGCTACACTATCAAATGATTAGCGGTGATTGCACAAATGATTTGGAGATGTATGTCGGCATAATTTTCAATCGTAATAGTGGTGGAAATGATGTTTGATATGACTTTGAAAAAAGCACAACTAAAGACGAGAATGACAAAAATGGCTCTTAGTGTCACTCTTCTCGGTTAATGTTATTTAAGAGCCATTGAGTTTAACTTTTGTTGAATTTATTTGCTATTTTAGTCAACTATGATGTAAACATAAATTTCATATATTACTCCTCAAAGCAAGGTTGAGATACACATAATTCAGCTTGTCAACTCAGCCAGGCTCGTAAATGTACAGACTTTATTGTTATATTGACGAGTATATTCTGCTCTGGACTTCGATGAAAATGTAAAGTATAACAGTGCAATTTATATATAGAGAGGCTATATTTACGAGCTGAAAAGCGGATATTTCAACATATAGGAGTAGAGCAAGAATTTTAATTGATAAAGAAATAAAGATTATCAAAAATCTCCAAAAGTTGTGGTAGTTGTGCTGCTACTGCTGCTGATTCTGATGATGATGGCGGCGGTGGCGTGAAGACGACAATGGTGATTATAATAATGATAATGACGATGATGATGATAAAAATGATCATGATGATGATGAAAATGATCATTATCAGGATGAGGTAATAGTGCAATGTTATGATGAACACCTGTTGTCGATGATAATTATACTTTCTGTAATTCTCGGGTATATAAATACTGACGAAGGATATAAGAATGACAAAAGTCCTTTGTATTTTTTTCTGTTTCGCAGAAGACAAACTGACAACACAAGAACGAGGGAATATTACGACAGCAAGAGACCTTTTTCGAAAGTTGATCAGCCTAGACCTTCTTTCTGAATCACAACTTGATCTCTTGATAGAACTTTTCAGAGAAATTCGACGCCGTGATTTAATGATGAAAATAAATTCCTATTTAGATGAGGTCAAATAAAAACAAAAACTTTGTCTTTCCGTAACCCAACTGACCCTAGGAAAAAACATATTCCCTTACACGTTTTTCGCATTTCCGAATGTGATTGAGTATTTACTATAAATTTACCGTATTTTTCGGGTCTCGACCAACAAAGCAAAACGTAAAATAGCTAAGGTTTTCCAACGTAACTACCCTAACTTTCGGATGGTACCGGAAACACATTTTTATATGGCCCTAGATATTGGTGTTACCAAACTTACCATAAATCTAGTCAATTGAAACTGAATGCTGTTTTACGATCACAAGAAATTACTATGTTTATAACATTTCACGATATGTACAATTTTAAACATCTGTGCGCTGTTTTTAGAAGATCAGAGCAAAACAACAATTTATATAAAAAAATTTCGTTTGATAAAAAAATTCATGGCTCATTTGAATTGAAAGGCTATAATGAGAAACTGTCATTCCAGGTAGAATATTTTTTGTCATATTGTGATTGCAATAGCAGGAATTGAAAAATCGATTTCATGTATTTCCTCGGTTTGTCCATTGACCTAAAAAGACGAATTTGCCGTCTTAGCATATTATGCATGTCATTTTATGTAATTTTAGAGGTAAGTTATATGCTGTATATTTAGAAACAGAAGGAATATTAAGTAATGTTTGATTTCTGACCAAAGAATATTAATGGCGTGCAAACAATATGTTCATCACAAACGAGTGATAAAAACTTAAAAAGCAAAACTATCAATTAAGAAAAATGTACATTCTTCAAATTAGAAAACTAATTTTGTCTTTTGATTTGTAGCTTTCACTTTGCATCTTACTCTTCTTCATTTGTCATTTACAGTAGATATGTTTTCAAGATTTATCAGCAATATGCATCTTTTCTGAAGGGGGCTCACCCTTTATGGTTACTTAGATTTCATATTTGCTGGTTTTATATATCATCGTCGTTTTGAGTGGATTTACTGTATGTACTTGATCATCACATACTTATTTTCATATATGACACCTATGGTTAGAAAATGAAATGTTTTCAATAATAGTAATTGATAGTTTAATCGACACTGCATGAAAACCGATAATTCAGATAAATTCACATTAATGAATTGCCCGTATTATAGTATAATACACGTGAATTCACATGAATCCACATGAATACAGGCTTGCTGAATACAAAAAATGGATTCTTGACTGTATTCATCTGTATATGCACTCTTCAGCTATAATACAGGCAATAATCCATGTAAATACAGTAAGTATTATTGGGTTTTTATGCAGTGCGATATCAACGGCCAGGCTATTATAACATGAAATCATCTTTTGTACAGTTTGTCTGCGTGTTCCTTAATTTGCTTTCTTCTATCGTTTGAGAACGCTACAGTTCCACTGCTTTCGTCTTCCACAACTTATCCACAATATTGTAATTCTGTTTTCACCACGCCGGGTGACTCCCTTTTGTCGACTCTAATTACTAGCTTAAGATATTCATAAAATACCGGGCTTGAGAATGTTCTCAATTATCACGAAGACACAGCATGTGAAGTTACTCACAATTCCCCTCGAGTTGTGCACTCAGACAATGTTTGTTAAAGGCGCCTTCAAGTTTATCAATTTCTGAGCAATTTTAAACTTAGACTTTAATTTCAGGATAATTTGTTGAAAATATGTTCCAAAATTACGTATTATATTTTAAAATTCAAGAGTGAATTGAATGAGAAGTCGATGTTTGGAGGTGCAAAAAATTTACACTTGTCAAGGTTAAGTTATCACCAACCAAGATGATCTCATCATACCAACCGTCAGACATGCAAATTTCCTTTGTCACGAACATTAAAAAATCAACACCCTTCTTTTGTCAACACGGATGCAACTCATTCATTTAGTTTCCTTGAAAATATTATATATGGCTGTCAAAAAAGCGACGTTGACAAAGTTACAAATTGCGATCTCCTCCGTGGCAAAGCTGTTGATCTTCTCATTATTCACAGTGGGAAATCAAAAAGTTATGAATATCAAAAGTTGTCTAAACTTTGAAATATGTGAAATATGGAACTAGCTGTTCTTTTACAGAAGAAATTTGCTTCAGTTCAATGGGTGATATCCGTACGTATGTACTAATCGTGGCGAAATGTGGGTAGCCTCATTACTGTTGAAGATTGCAATCTTGATGGTAAAGATAAACAGTAATGCTATTGGGACGGATCACTGGTTACTGTCGTAACACTGCCTTAATTGCCCCTTAGCATTATCAATTTACGCGGTCAAGTGTTCTCACCAAAAGTCTGGTGCCAGTAGAACGAACGTGGTCTGTCAGAGAGGAGAGTGTATTCACAATTTAATCATAATGTAAAATCCGCCTTTAGGTAAACTTACTGTTTTTATGTAACTTAACAATTATTCTTCAGAGCAATGCAAGCCGAAAATGTTATCAAAGATACCTTTAAAATAGGCTGCGCCAAAGAATTAACATAACTTGCAGTAGCTTCTGTGTTGTCTCCGAATTATAAACATCCTGTCATTTGAACTTCACACTCAATAGTTCACAGGTATGGGGTGAGAACACCGCCAAAATTATCTTGAAAACTTTATTTAAACTTATCTCATTATTATTATTCCATTGTTTGGTGATTTAATGATAATTATATCAGTATTTGGCCATTATTTGCAATTATTTGATCATTATATGGATATTATTTTGACATGATTATGAACTTATTTGGTAATTCGGTTGTTTGACATTATTCAGCATTGATGTCTTGATTTGGAACTTATTTCATCATTATTATGCCATTATTTGGTGATTTGGTCATTTTTATGTCATTATTTGGTCTTTATTATGCGATTATTTGGTCATGATTACGACATTGTCTTGATATTATCTTGATATTGTCTTGACATTATTATGTTAATTCGGTTCTTTTGCCATTATTCGGCATTGTTGTCTTGATTTAGAACTTATCTTATCATTATTATTCCATTATTTGGTGATTTGGTCATTTTTATGTCATTATTTGGTCTTTCTTATGCGATTATTTGGTGATGATTACGACATTGTCTTGACATTCTCTTGATATTGTCTTGACATTATTATGTTAATTCGGTTCTTTTGCCATTATTCGGCATTGTTGTCTTGATTTAGAACTTATCTTATCATTATTATTCCATTATTTGGTGATTTGGTCATTTTTATGTCATTATTTGGTCTTTCTTATGTGATTATTTGGTGATGATTACGACATTGTCTTGACATTCTCTTGATATTGTCTTGACATTATTATGTTAATTCGGTTCTTTTGCCATTATTCGGCATTGTTGTCTTGATTTAGAACTTATCTTATCATTATTATTCCATTATTTGGTGATTTGGTCATTTTTATGTCATTATTTGGTCTTTCTTATGTGATTATTTGGTGATGATTACGACATTGTCTTGACATTCTCTTGATATTGTCTTGACATTATTATGTTAATTCGGTTCTTTTGCCATTATTCGGCATTGTTGTCTTGATTTAGAACTTATCTTATCATTATTATTCCATTATTTGGTGATTTGGTCATTTTTATGTCATTATTTGGTCTTTCTTATGTCATTATTTGGTCATGATTACGACATTGTCTTGACATTCTCTTGATATTGTCTTGACATTATTATGTTAATTCGGTTCTTTTGCCATTATTCGGCATTGTTGTCTTGATTTAGAACTTATCTTATCATTATTATTCCATTATTTGGTGATTTGGTCATTTTTATGTCATTATTTGGTCTTTCTTATGTGATTATTTGGTGATGATTACGACATTGTCTTGACATTCTCTTGATATTGTCTTGACATTATTATGTTAATTCGGTTCTTTTGCCATTATTCGGCATTGTTGTCTTGATTTAGAACTTATCTTATCATTATTATTCCATTATTTGGTGATTTGGTCATTTTTATGTCATTATTTGGTCTTTCTTATGCGATTATTTGGTCATGATTACGACATTGTCTTGACATTCTCTTGGCTTTCAATTATCTGACCTCCTTTATTATCTGAACTCATTATTTGACCTGCATTTGAACCCTACCCAGAAATCATTGCACATTCACAATGGCGCAGATGATACGGTCTGTTCCCTCGCATAGAGATAGAAAAGCCGGCTTTGCGTAAGATTTAAAGCGCAGCTCAGCACATCACGTATCTAGAATAGTTGGGCGTGCTCGAAAACTGAGATCGACCACAATTTTGGATTAAAAATCGATTATTTTCGGCGGCGGAACTGGGCTGTGTTGGGTAGCCTTTGGTGGCCTGTAGTATTAGCTATTACACCTAGCCGAGCGTACAGGTCTGTGTACCGTGTGTTCTCGGCGTTATATGGTACAGGCCCACGGCACGTTTCGTAGATCGTCGTCGGATGGGAAGTGACTAAGACCGAGGTTCGGTCTTCGGCCTCACAGTGTCAGTCACTTCCCATCCGACGACGATCTACGAAACGTTCCGTGGGCCTGCTATGTTAAATGGTGGAGGCCGTATAACACCGGAAACACACAAGACCTGTACGTACGCACGGCTAGGTTACACCCAGCCTGCCACACAGAGATCAGTAAAGGTATCGATACCGTGGACGAAAACGACAATCGCCGCGCTGTCTTAAAAAAATCGCAACACATAGAAGACTAGGGGACTAACAGTTACCATGGATTTTTGAATTCTAGCATATGAGAACAATCAAATATTAGAGAAAAAAGATGGGGTCACCATACTTGATCTTATGCAAGTGTACGATGAAAAGTCAGTTTTTCTGAAATCACTTAAATCAATATATAAAACCATTCATTTCAAGTTCATGCAGTAAATTAAATTTTCACATCTCATTGTACCAATAACACAAAGTTAAACTCTGAACAGTAAAGACTCTAATTTAAATGGAAAAATGTGTGACTAAATGGAAACTTTTATTTGTTATTAAATTTGCCATTATTAGACCCAAAATTTCTGAGATTAAAACATTAATTTCATGGAATATTTTAACCTTCCAGTATTGTCAATTTTGTAAATCATTTTATAAGTGGCATCTAAGTTGTACATGTCTTGTACTTTTGAAAAAAAAATTTCGGTAGGTCACTGTGCTCATTTTTTCACAATTTGGTTAAACGTAGCTAGGAATACACAATTTTCATACTCTCTCATGATTGTCATTTTGTGTGCTCTTCAGCTGGTGCCATTGAACTGGCCAGAGTTGGATAAACTCAAGTCGGCTTAGACTGAGAAATCCAAAAAGTTCACTGATGCATTTAAAAATGAATCAATTTTAGAACTTGCCCTAGGTATATGGCTCCACAACCTGCTGATAAGAGGTAGTGTTAAAGATTTGCGTGCAGAACGACACATTACATGTTTTTTTTTACTCTGTGTGCATTCCTAATAAATATGCGGCTATATGGTAATTTGGGGGGGGGGGACTTGAAAATTTTTGAGGGTAGTGAGGGGGGATCTGAAAACAAATAAGATTTCAATCGCGATTCCTCCAGCCCCCCCTCACCATTTTTTTTTTGAACGCAGCCTTAAATATGTTTGACCTTGACAAAGCGATTACATTGTCGTATTTATTTGCCAAATATAGACCACACTGCATTTGATTGTTTTTGATTGTATTATTAGAATCAAAATCATCTCAACATACTCGTGCCATTATTGAAGCTTTCTCATCCAGATGAGTCCAGATGGGAATTATGAAAAAATGAGAAAGCAATACTTTTATCTTTTATCTTATTTTACGGCCAGTTAGAGTTGCACCTGTAAGCTACAGACTGAAAAGCCGGTACTAAGGGACGATTCAGAATTTACTTCCAGGGGGAGGGTGGAGGATTTTCTATTTTCTGGGTGATTTTTTTCCACGGCCCCCCTAGTAAATTATAGAAAAAATCTATGGCCCCCCCTCATCTTTCCTGTTTTTTTCCCATGGCCCCCCCTAATATATACATGCATGCTTATACATTATAGACATATCCAGTCTAACAAGTTGCAGGAACTGTAGTGGACATATAATCGATGATATAACAAATCATTTCAGGGTTATGTGACTATAAAAAGAATGATTTGCAGGGACTGCAAGTGGCACACTTTGGAAAGGGTAGCAATAAATATATCTGGTTGTAAGTTTCTGAAGAAAAGTTAATTACTAAATATGAATACTTTTTACATTATGTCTCACTGATAAATATGATGCACACAAAGACAAGCAAAGATGTCAGTTAGAAATAGTGAACAGAAAATAAGAGGAGCAGATAATTGGCAAAGTGATATATATTTTGAAGTTTAATGGTACATCATTTGCAGATATCCAGATATTTCTGGAAAGTGAGATGTACATGTACATGCACACGTTCAGCATACATTTTCATTTGATGATGCTGAATATTTGCAGACTCACGGTGAAAGTTTTAACATTAGGAATTAAAATTGGTGAAAGCCAACTTATTTTTAATTTTCTCTTTTTTTTCTAATTTGGTTGTCTCAAAGACCAAGTAGCTGCCACTGAAAGCAACAATTGCTGAGAAGTATTTAAGAACATTTCTTGAACAAAACACCTTATCCAAAACATGAATTCACATGTTATACTGCTCATTCCATTCACAATCCAATGTTCATATTAAAATGCAGATTACCCTGTGTAAGTCAAAGTTCACATTTTGTCAGCAGTATTTTTCAAAATTGACAGAGCATTCATATTTCAAATTTTTTTAACAAACTTTTAAAATAGTCATGATGCACATGTTTTCAGATGACACAAAACAATACATGTTAATTTGTTTTTTTGCCTTTTCTGACAGCCGCCACTGTGAAATCTTTGATTATACATATCAGAATGAATGGGACACAAAAGTATTAGCACCAATACACAATGTGTAAGCCTATCCACATTTCTCCTAGCCTCATACACACTGAGATCACTTCTTGGACTACAGCAAATTTCTTGTGTATACAATATTTCAACAATCCGACACCATAGCATTGATGCAGTGCCACATGATCTTCTGGATGCACATACAGGATTATTGGAAAATCAACCCTTTTGTAAATTTTCACCATATATTTTTGACAGTAATACATAATATTTTTATTTTAAACATTAAAAACTATTCGCTGAAAAGCAACTTGAAGATGAGATGGCCATAAATTTATTTTCAAAAAAGTTTATAGTAGATGTAAGCACTGTAAAAAGTTATGTAGAACATTTAAAAAATTTAGAAAGGGTAAAATTGATGAGAATGAAACATAGAAAAAAGGAGCAGAAAAGAAGAGAAGATTAAAAAATACGAGGACTATGACTGGTTAAAGTTGCTCTTGAGTGGGAACCTTCAAAATTTAAACGTAAAAGAATTAAAAAAATACCTTGATAAACATAAATTACCAAAACAAAAAAAATTGAAAGCTGAAAAAGTTCAAATTATAACTGCATATATACATGCACAACCTTCATTCAATTTAAGAAAACTGTCAGGGAAAGATGTAACAACTTATGTCACAGATGAGTCAGAGTCAGATAGCAGTGACTCTGAATTGGAAATCTCTGTCAATGGAGTCATTGAGAGTGATGATGATGGTGTTGGTTCTGAATATAATAGTGACACAGACACTGAACTGACGAAATCATAGAGAACCAACGTGACCATGTTACTTTAAGAAGTGGCAGAGTAGCAAGTCGTTTTGTTTTGAATTAAGGTGGAGCTGCATGTTGCCAATACAGTTTTTTTCAAAGCAATATTTCTCATTAAAGATGACAAGGAAACCCCCTCATACTATATATTTTCAAAAAGCAGAGACTCTAAAGTTTAGTATGGTAGCAGTAGTTTACTCAAAGGATGAAGTGGGTGTATATTTGGGGTAAAAAACCTCAATTTGGTATTTATGATAAAAATTAATTTAAGTCAAAAACTAGACAGTATTTTCTGAAATGTAATATTTCACTTGAAAGGAGAGTATATGTAGAAAAAAACAACTATTTTATTTGGCATTATCCATCCTCATTTTAAAATTGTAGGGGTTTAAAGACTGACACACTAATAATTGATTAAAATCATGATCAGCAAAATTAAAATGCCTCTTATTCAAAATGCCTCTTATTAAAAATGTAAGAGCTTTGTTGCCAAACAAAACCAATTGATAGTCGTTGTGTTATATAGCATGTAAAAACATAATGTGAAATTTCAGAAAATTTGACCCAGCCGGAATGGAGTTAAATTCTTTGGAAATTTTGAAATTGGGAGGCAAAGGAAGCCAAGAAATCGGGTGATTGGCATACATTTGCATAAATTAACACTTCTTTATCATACAACTTTCAACTGCTTTACAAGCTACAAGGTAAACCCAACCTTAAAAAGACATTTGCTGTAATTTTTGCATTTGTTCAATGTTCATCTCTGTGTATCAGCATTTGTTTGTTATTCTATCACTACATAGAACACCCAATGCTGTATTTAGCAACATACCAGTGTGAACATAAATGACCATTGTTATTGTTGATAAATGAATTCTAGTCTGGACTTGATCCGAGATCTCTTTTCAACAAAACAACCCTGACTGTTCACTGTATGGTTTGTGTTGACATGCTAAATACTGGACATTTCATGACGCTTCAGGGAGGAGAACAAGATACTGCAGTAGATGCATAAAACAAAACCACTGTGAATATTACCGAATTTGGCAGCTAAAGGAGTTTAACTAAACATGTTGAGTTTATCTGTCACCCAGGTAGCGTCTATGGTTCTCTTTTGTAGAGATCAGAAATTCTGGGCAAATATTGAATTGATGTTTTTTTTTCCTTGGCCCCCCTAAAAGATTGTGGTATTTTTGTCTGGCCCCCCCCTAAATTTTCTTGGGAAAAATGGGTGCCCCCCCCCCCTGAAAATCCTCCACCCCCCTGGAAGTAAATTCTGAATCGTCCCTAATAAGTATCAAGGAAATATTCGTTCAACGAAGATGTTTTATCGTAGGTATGCCACATAATATTTTTGGTTGGTCGGGAACTATTCTCGAGCATGGTTTTTTTATTGTAAACTCATAGGGGCACGGTCGCTAACCTAACGACTTTTTATTGCTTTGTTGGTATGAAACCGCAATGAATCAAAATACTTCTTTAAGGCAGAAAAGTCATAACGTGGTGAGCGGGGCGATAAGCTGTAGAGGAACACACAGCATCGTACGCAGGGCTAGGCTAGGTGTAATAGCTAGTAATACTACAGGCCACCATCGGCTACCAAACACAGCCAAGTTCCGCCGCCGAAAATAATCGATTTTTAATCCAAAATTGTGGTCGATCTCAGTTTTCGAGCACGCCCAACTATTCTAGATACGTGATGTGCTGAGCTGCGCTTTAAATCTTACGCAAAGCCGGCTTTTCTATCTCTATGCGAGGGAACAGACCGTATCATCTGCGCCATTGTGAATGTGCAATGATTTCTGGGTAGGGTTCAAATGCAGGTCAAATAATGAGTTCAGATAATAAAGGAGGTCAGATAATTGAAAGCCAAGAGAATGTCAAGACAATGTCGTAATCATGACCAAATAATCGCATAAGAAAGACCAAATAATGACATAAAAATGACCAATCACCAAATAATGGAATAATAATGATAAGATAAGTTCTAAATCAAGACAACAATGCCGAATAATGGCAAAAGAACCGAATTAACATAATAATGTCAAGACAATATCAAGAGAATGTCAAGACAATGTCGTAATCATCACCAAATAATCGCATAAGAAAGACCAAATAATGACATAAAAATGACCAAATCACCAAATAATGGAATAATAATGATAAGATAAGTTCTAAATCAAGACAACAATGCCGAATAATGGCAAAAGAACCGAATTAACATAATAATGTCAAGACAATATCAAGAGAATGTCAAGACAATGTCGTAATCATCACCAAATAATCACATAAAAAAGACCAAATAATGACATAAAAATGACCAAATCACCAAATAATGGAATAATAATGATAAGATAAGTTCTAAATCAAGACAACAATGCCGAATAATGGCAAAAGAACCGAATTAACATAATAATGTCAAGACAATATCAAGAGAATGTCAAGACAATGTCGTAATCATCACCAAATAATCACATAAGAAAGACCAAATAATGACATAAAAATGACCAAATCACCAAATAATGGAATAATAATGATAAGATAAGTTCTAAATCAAGACAACAATGCCGAATAATGGCAAAAGAACCGAATTAACATAATAATGTCAAGACAATATCAAGAGAATGTCAAGACAATGTCGTAATCATCACCAAATAATCACATAAGAAAGACCAAATAATGACATAAAAATGACCAAATCACCAAATAATGGAATAATAATGATAAGATAAGTTCTAAATCAAGACAACAATGCCGAATAATGGCAAAAGAACCGAATTAACATAATAATGTCAAGACAATATCAAGAGAATGTCAAGACAATGTCGTAATCATGACTAAATAATCGCATAAGAAAGACCAAATAATGACATAAAAATGACCAAATCACCAAATAATGGAATAATAATGATAAGATAAGTTCTAAATCAAGACAACAATGCCGAATAATGGCAAAAGAACCGAATTAACATAATAATGTCAAGACAATATCAAGATAATATCAAGACAATGTCATAATCATGACCAAATAATCGCATAATAAAGACCAAATAATGACATAAAATGACCAAATCACCAAATAATGGCATAATAATGATAAATAAGTTCCAAATCAAGACATCAATGCTGAATAATGTCAAAACAACCGAATTACCAAATAAGTTCATAATCATGTCAAAATAATATCCATATAATGATCAATTAATTGCAAAATAATGGCCAAATACTGATATAATTATCATTAAATCACCAAACAATGGAATAATAATAATGAGATAAGTTTAAATAAAGTTTTCAAGATAATTTTGGCGGTGTTCTCTCCCCATACACAGGAGTATTCCCGTGTCCGTAATTTGGATATCTCCGTACTTGTTGCCACTGGATAGGAAGTTGTCGCTAAGACGGTTACAGTGCAAATGATTCATTTTTGTGCGACATGACATTGAAGACACATTGTAAGTAATCGTCTTGATAAGTGCGACAGAGCACAACGTCACCATAGAGGGAGCTCTTCTTCAACCCTGGAGCAGTTGCTATCATATGTACTTGATCGTAGGCCACAATCTCTCAATCTGGATATTAGACAGACTATCGTACCTTGCTACTATACTACTACAACTCCCAACGATGTTGCTCGATTTTTTTGAACATATTGTATTCCGTCCTTTTGCAATGTTGTTTTGGTCTTGAGATGATCAACTGTCGAAAAGGATTTTTGCTACATAACGGGGGCGCTCTTTCGTTGACGGGACATCTGCCACGGTTTGCGGTCTGTGTACAGCTAAGAACGTTGATGAGACGAAAAAACCAAAACGGTATTGTTTTTTTTTTGTAAATTTACTATAGTACTTTTAATATGCGTTTCAACCACTTTGAATTTGTAGGATATCACACCCTGTACAAAATAAACTTTATTTTCTTGTCTTACAATAGTCAATAAAAAATGTACATTCTTTTTCGTCGTTATACTTGCTATTTATTGTGATCATCAAGAGAGAGAAACAATTTTCTTTTAATTTTTCGGTAAGCAATATGTGTTTAGGTTGTCTTGAAAAAAGCGTTTCATTTTTGTAAATTAAGCTTATCCGTATATTTTACATGAGTGGGCCAAACGATTCATTTGTGTAAACCAGGGATAAATATAAACCTGTCCCGACGCAACATTTTGAAACAAGAAGATTGAAGCGTTCCATACATTTACATTATCATACACATATGCATATGGATTGCTAAAAACCATCTATTTTGATGTTGTTTGAAGTAAGATTCACTGATGGCAATGTTACGGTCGCTCACACAATCGGAGTCTGCATCGGGAGCAAACGCCGTCATTGTTGTGTACATTGGCGTACATGTACCGGCCCGCAGACGAACAGTGTTACTGCGACGACGTAACAGAACATTGCGGCTGCATTTATGCGGAAGAATTGTAAGATGCCGGTAGGCAAGGCATTCTAAATTGCTATTTTCGTGCACGCAAAATGCACAAATGGCAGAGAAATTCAACAAGTAAGATTAGACTTTCTCTTCATTTACATATTTTACATTACATGAATAAAAATTACTTGATGAAAATGTGTGTATGCGATCGATAGCAACTTACGCAAAGCTTGGCTTACCCATTGCCGCTGAATGATTTTGCAATATAGCTACTCTCTCTTTTATGTAGAATAATGTCAACAGTAAATTTGAGTTGTTTGTAACGTTGCATAATCAACAAAACATAACATGGAAAAACACCTTTGAAAAGAATCGTTCTCAATTTGTCTAGATGTTAACATTTTGCTATCTGATATTCATGCGATGTCATTTCGGAGGTGGAATAACTTCGTCGGAAAGTCAAACGAGACAAAAGTCATTAAAGCAATGGCTAGTCTTCATGATATTTTGATATGGTTCCACAAAATTATTTCTGAAGATAAGGGTGGTATATTGTCACTGTACGTCCGCAAGCTCGCCATTGTATCAACGGTTACCACACAACTTTGCAATTGAAGTTTTTGCTCTTATATCAAGGTCATGCTGACTATACACATAACTGAAAGATTTTGTCAGTTGTGAGTAATTGAACTCGCACAAAGTTTAAAGCTTGATGTTCAATATCGCGTTTAATTCGAGTGATGGGACATATTATATTCACACCATCAAACAGTGCTGTGTATGTACTTACAGCAATATCAGGCTTTTCGTTTTACTACTACCATATAACTGTGAGACAAAGACACAAAGAAAGTCTTGACTGGCTTTACAACTTAGTTGAGGTGATTACAATGCCGGATATCCTTCAGTTTTTAGCACACGATTCTGTCAACATATTACAAATTTGAGATTTAATATTCGCTCATTTTTGTGTTTCCAAGGCATTGCTGAATGCTATTATCCCCGGTGTCGTTGTCCATTTCGAGTCCATGTCTTTGACATGTGTATGATCTGATCATACTCCTTGGACCGGACATAACTGAGTTGCGCTGCATCGCTTGCTTAAATGTACAGATTCTGACCTTCAAGTATTGTTTTATGACGGTTGAGAAATATCATTAAAATTGGCAAATGGACTTTTGAAAAAAAATGGAACCAACAGTATCCACTCACCTGTAAAAACCCCTGTAGTTTACAAATTTATATTACCATACACATACAGGTTTACATGTCTTCTGGAATCCTAATGTTTAGGAAACAGGAGATACAAAATCAAAGAATTTTATCACACTGCAATGTAGCCTTACAGCGCCACCACCGGTGGAGGTAGAGCGGTCATCCCTCAGGCAGATCCTCCTTTTCCCCAGACTGTCATCCGAGCATAGAGAGTAGGGAGGGGGGGTTAAGAAAAGTGTCATTTTTGCCGCTCTCCCTCATCTAAGCTTCAGCAACTCCGACCTTCTCCACTTACAACCACTGCTGACCATATGTTGTGGCATACTCATCGCAGCTATAAGCATGTTCTTACTGTTTGTACAGGCACATGTTTTCTCTACGGTATTTTGTCACCAGTTTTGGTGGTGTGCATGATGTATCTTACAGTTACATTTTATCATGAAACGGTCATCCATTGTGTGGCCCATTTTACCCATTCCTTCCTTTGTTAATTGTTTGCAGCTGGTACGGGCACTGAATCGGCACCAATGATGTGGATCCTCGGCCAGGGGTCACGGCGTTTGAAGAGGATTAAAACATTAAAATGTATTCACCAATTGTAAAATCATTGCATCCCCATTGTCATTGAATGCAAGTTTAAAGTAAGATTATCTGGGCATTTAGTGGTTTGCTTAGAAGACCTCATAAACGTTGAAATTCTCTTACTTTTGTCACAATGTGAGTACGTGCCAATGTTTGTGATGGCATACATGACGAGTTAAGTTAAACGATCATTCCCTGTGGTGACAGGTCAAGCCATATTGTCTTGCTTCCATTAATATTTGCCAATCATCTATAGGCGACTTCCAGCCTACTTGTTTTGAATGTTTTTTTACCAAATGACCGATTACAACAAACACAAAATGCACATATAACAACCATACTTCATAGAGCGGTACGAATCCATGGAAGTTTTGATTAAGTTCTGTTTTGCAATGTAAGGCTTTACACCAGCATAAATAATACCATTATGTAATATAAACTTTTTTGGAGATAGAAAGCGGGAAGGCCATCGGAAAAAATGAAATTCAGAGAGACGGGGGTCAAATTCTTTCAAATGCTATAAATTATCAATCTATTTCATCTTTACACGAATATACCCTAAATGTTTGCTGCCAAAATATGTACATTTGTTTTGGCATCGGCGATCGATGCAAACATTTTCGAAAGTCATGCGTAAGATGGTGAATGTACAACACCGAAAACTGAAAACTCGAAGAGTGTTCAACAGCATCAATGGAAACAACTATGTATGACGAAAACGGTAAAGAAGGCATGTGGTGGTGCTGTAGTTAGACACTTGTATTGTAGCGGAGACGTCAGAAGCCCTATCACAACAACAATAGGTGAAACTTTCGGTTTAACATATGATTTGAAAACATGCAGCTGAAATACGGACACTAAATAGTGAGTGAAGGAACTCCTAAGGGTAAAGTGCACATTGTTTAAATAAAGAACAATAAATAACAAGTCAAATCACTTCAAAAAGCTTTTAACAAGCCCCATTCATCAGTTAATTGGTACCAACATTAAAGAGTGTCTTCTATCTGTTGAAATCATGGCTTATTTTAAGTAACAATTTAACGACTCGTAGAAAAACCTATGATTTGAAACTGCAAACAACGGCATTAGTAAAACAAACGTTGTAGTGTTGCCCATTGATATTAGGTCAGCGCACTTTATCATTCGCCTTACAAAGTAGGTAACACGCATACCAATGCTTGTTTGTGCCTCTTACGCCCATATCTTTGACAGAGCCACTTGTCACCACATCTGTATCTTGTTGACTTATTTCTTTCCGTTGTGTCTAATAATAACGCTGACACTATCGTTTACTCGCCTACTTCAAACTCTACTTAATTCCTATGCGGGTTCAACAACAACAAATTTATGGCAAGCCGAGTCTCTGGGTGTGAAGGGCGATGAGTTACGTTAATTTTATCAACCCTTCATGAGTAACAATTTACATTGCAAAATTTTTTAAACGCCATCGCTGTCTGTCTGTCTGTCTGCCTGTCTGTCTATGTCTGTCTGTTTGTCTGTCTATGTCTCTCTGTCTCTCTGTCTCTCTGTCTCTCTGTTTGTCCGTCTGTCTGTCTAGTTCACTCTCTCTCTCTCTCTCTCTCTCTCTCTCTCTCTCTCTCTCTCTCTCTCTCTCTCTCTCTCTCTCTCTCTCTCTCTCTCTCTCTCTCTCTCTCTCTCTCTGATATAGGGAAATCCGATCGTCATAGTACACGGTTTATCCTCCTTTCATGAACATGCGGCAAGATTTCGCTTGATGTTTATACCTTTGTTTATACGTTATGCACAATTGAAGGTGTTCGACTAAGGTGTTTCAAGGAATGGAAATTACCCAGGTTTGTCAGTTGTCAAGGCTTGACATTGACGCTGTTTGCCATCGTTTCCATGGATGAACTTTCTCGCCATGGAGAACGTTGAATCTGGAAGGAAATGAATGAATAGGATAAAGATGTGAAAGTGAGTACCTAAAGATCGATTAATGGAAATGGACATCAATAATAACAGATATAAGTTTCCGTCTTTGTTCCAGTGTTTATAATTAATTTGCAGAGGGACTTAAGGGCATCTTTCCATGATACTTTGATTATTTTGGTAATGTGAGAATTTATCCGATAAAGCTGACCGTAATACAAATTTAGCTCTCGGCAATTAGCTTAAAACCATGTCTCCTTGTGATAATTTTGTTTGCTGTTTTTTAATGTTCTGGAAAGAAATTATAACGTGTGACCATGTACATATGTGACCAAGATGTTAAATTTCCAGCAGATGGCTAAATAGGATGAAAAGGTATCACATAGTACCCTATTTTCTGCATTTGCTGAACTAGAAAAACAATATTTTCGTTCCAGGGTTTAAAAGTAAATGAAAATATGTACATAGTCTGTAAGAATGGCGTAAAGAAGTTAAAATCTAAACGAGAATTTGCGATGACAGATAATTACTTTACAAACTTTAAAAATGAGGTTTTGGGGGGAGGTTATTCGCCTTTCATTTCTTGTCAACTCGATACAATATAGGATTAACCATTATTATTAAAGTTTTACGGATCACACCTTGAACTCTCAATGTCAAACCTTGGATGTCTTTTTGTCACGACTATTTTGGTCACAGAACCAAAGATCATGTAAATGGCAAAACTAATACTTAAATACAATATTTTCTAAACTGGATGATCAATTCGCATTTCTGCAACGTAAATTTCAATTTGGATATATATATATATATAAATTCCACAATATGCAATGTGGATACACGATTCATTTCAAAAACAGAACATACAAATAAAATTTCCTCAAATCGCTATTCCTACTCTGCGTTCCATTAACTGAAATTGGCATCATCTTAACGGAAAGATTAACTGGTAGGGAGATGAAACATAACCATTGTCATATAACATAACCATTCAACTCATGCCAGGAGGGCGAACTGTTAACTGTCCAAATCGTTCACGTTTAGGCCATTTTGCCCTCCTGTTTAAAACCACAACTTTGATAGAAATAGAAGAGATACAATTACCATTAATTACATGGTACTACAGTCAACCCCTAGACAGATTGGTTTACTGTTGATGGGCCACATCTTGGAATGCAAAGAATCATTGTGGTGTTTTCATTGTATATAAGGATTAACTTATTTTCATTTCAAATTTACAAATCCGAAGGTTCAGTTGGCCAAAGTGGGTATGGCTGTACACGGATTTTTAAGAAAACATAGGTCACAGATGTGAATATGTCACGTCTCAAGATACCCGCCCTCTAGCGAGCATGATAGAGATTCTTTTCAGCAGGTAACAGCCTAATCTGCGGTGGAGGGTTGCTTCCAGTACTTAAAGCTCTTGGAGTAAGAAATTTAAAAAATAACCGTCTTAGTTTTTAGAAAATCGAAATCTTGTTCTTCCCTATAGCGTTAACAACACTTAGGCGGCCATTTTGAATTTCAAATATCGATGAATGCAAGTCTTTCCCTTTGGAGGTGCATACTATCTTAAGTATGACCCAATATCATCACATCCGATAGTGCACTGTAAGGTAATGTAGCGTAAAGTATCCACCGTCGTTCTGTACATTTTACACCGAAGGCCTCTGCACACAAATTTTCAATTAATGGAATGTTTGTTAAGTATGTAGGAACGTGTGTGTCTCCGCCTTGCCCACGTATATTTGGCCATACGTGTGATACTTCTAATACGGCGGAGATAAGAGTGAAATGACGAAGAAAGAAATATTCTTCCATAGAGGAGCATCGTTCAACTTCTGAAACGAAAAAACGTTCAAATGAAAGAAGCATGGAAAGTAATAAGTACGGCACAGTAAATAAAGTTATACAATAATTGCAACACAGCGGTATAGAAAGTGACACTTAGAACGGAACATCACGCATCACATTTTTCCAGATTTTCTGGTGTGAATGTAAAGTTCTTCTTGTCCTGGGTATTTTGTTCTGACCAGACGGCATTAGGTTTAAATACATGTATACGAACGTTCACAAGTATAGAATATATATACAGTTACTGAACTGTCATGTTTCTATAATTTGCACGGAGAAGCGAGTCGCTCCCGAACACCTGAGTGAAATTCCCCGGATGACATAAAGGATGGAGAATGCAGAATTCAGACAGAAAAGAATTACAGGAGAAGCTGAATCATTCAACCCAAGGAAGCCAGCGAAGAACACGTCAAATAGATCAACCATGAGAAGATAACAGTATTAACATTTTGAAGGGTGAGCAGATTCGAGATTTGTCGAAGTTGAACAAGAGAACTGTGTATGATAGTTGGAACTGCGTGTTTTGTCTGCGAACTGAATTTGACAATTGTTCGAGGGTTTTTGAGGTCAAATAGTTAGTATAGTAGACTCGCTTTAATTCCAAATATTGGTATTGTTCAACAGAGAAATCTAATTATTTATACTCGTTTGTCTTTATTTTATACGAAGCCTCATCTACGCGGGTTGGTTTGGGGGTTGGGAGTGTATTTTTTATGAAGTGAAGATAACTATAGAGCTACGAGAATTACCGACGCTGCAGTGCTACGCGTAAGACGTCTCCGATACGAAGGGTTGGGGGGTTGGAGAGTTGAATAGTTAGTTTTTAAATTTGAATATCTCAATATGGTAATCGAAATTGTTCTAGAAAACGGATCTCACTGGGAGAAACTTTTGATCACAAACATAACCGCGGACATTGCCCGATACAGCTTGTATACATCTGCTATCAGCACTGCAACATATACATTATTTGATTATTTTCAAAGAACGATGTCATATTTCTAATTACAAAAAAATGAACTTTCCACTTGATGTTCTTCTGAAATTCTGTACTTTCCTTGTGTATTTTGTGTAAATGTAATATTTTGTATTCTATATATTTGAGACACCTTTTATAAGGCTTGAGGGCAAGCCTTTGTGGGAGAAAGAACGATGTCATGTTTCTATAATTTGCATCGGTTACTGTAAATCTTCATTCTAGTAATTCGCCAAATTTCAACATTTCGCCACTTGGGCTTGAATTCCCACGATTTACCGGAGGGGAAATTCTTCAAAATTGGCGGCAAATTACATTTTCAAGTCTCTTTTCGTTTGAATTCAATTGCAGCGCCATTTCAGGGACCGACTACCGCACCCGTGTGTCTCGTGAATTCCTATGATTATGGATGGAATGTCCCACGCAAGGTTGGACAATAGAAAGACAATGTAGTCGAACTTTTATCAGAACTGTAGCTGTTAAGTATCGCTTTTCATATTTTCACAGCTTGGATTTAAAACAATGGTGTTAATGTTGTGATACTACGTATTAATCATTGTGAAACTAGCGTTGGCAAGTTTTCTTGTCGACAAAGTATTGTAAATTTGAGAGTCAGACTTTGGGGGTCTTGGAGTGAGCATATCTCCAGGCTCTCGGAGCTAAGGGTTGCCCCAGGCAGCCGTCAGGCTGACTTGGGGAAATAAAGTTTCGAGCGCAACGTTAATTAGAAATATTTCATTGCTGTTTTAGGTAATATGTCTGCACTGATGTACATATAATTTAGTGCATAGAGTTGCACCCTTCCTTATTGCATCCACTATATTGTTACCGAGTGGTATTATTATGAACCACAAACGTCATAACTATGGACTCTTTTTTCGAAAAGACTTTCCATGCCATTACGTACTTCCATAATGCTACTAACTTAGTCAGATTTATACTTCGTCATTCCTGGTTTCCGCTTATTTGGAACTTTCCTTTACATTGCACTACATTAATGTTATATCATTTTTGTAAACTTCTCACCGTCAAACAGTCAAATCAGGATAAATTACAATACTTTGTTAAACTTCAGAGAAGCAGGGAGCTGACAAAAATGGAAACATCATGACAGATGATGCATTAAAATTGTCTCCGGTAAGAAATTAACACCATGATGCAATGTCACTATCGTTTTGTTTTTCTTTGATGCAAGATAGTAGGTTGTAGGATACCCGTATAAAGGCGTCATTTGTTTTTCAAATATTTCATGTATGGAAAGTCTTTTCGAAAAAAGAGTCCATAGTTATGACGTTTGTGGTTCATAATGATACTACTCGGTAAAATATAGTGGATGCAGTAAGGAAGGGTGCAACTCTGCACTAAATTCTATGTACATCAGGTCCAGACATATTACCTTAAAACAGCAATGAAATATTTCTAATAAAGCCTTTACAGCGATTACTTTTGCACATTGTCAGAGAACTTGAACAGGCTAGTTTCAGATATGTCCTGAATTGACTGGTTCCCATACAAAATTAAGAATGCAACTTGAGTTCTTTTACTTTCTAGATACCTGCTGATATGTGTAAATATTTAATACATCTGTTGTAGCTGGGAATGGCATTATATTCATTTGTGTGCACTTTACTGATATACATACATAATGTTTAAACATTCTGCAACATTTGAAATCACTGTTTTCACCTTTCTGGTGTCTACTTATTTAACCAATGTCACTCTTGATACGTTCGGCATCCCATATTGCGATACTGCAACCAGGTTCCAAAACATGTCTCCTTCAAATGCTGTTCTGTGACGATGAGCGAAGATCATTGAAATTTGGCAAATTGACGTTTGATTTCTAAAAAAGTGAAAACAACTGTTTGCAGTACTAAGCTAATTGCTCCATATTAGAAAGTGTCGAATACATGTATTCATCAATAAATTGTAACCCTTTGACCAAACCTTCAAAAAGTACAATAGTCTTGCGGAGTTCATGGATTCGATGTTCCTAACAGTGTTGTTGTGGAGGAATGACAAACGTTGGATATCCGCAACAAATTCGTCGAACGGAAACAGATCATCAATTCTCCTTCACACCGCAGAGCGTATTATGTCAAATGTTTTTCGTTTCGCTATTTTCAGTTGTAATCATATCATTTATATGGATACAGTCCTTAGCATTTATTTCTGTCAGTCGTTGGAGTCTGCTATTTATTAACTTGATGAAAAGTTTATAAACTTTACGTACAGTACCTAGTATCGTCAGAAAACGTTGTGTCAAATCTGTATCATAATCGTTTGTTCTAACTCTTGATGAACATTGTATAGGGAAATATTGTAAAATAACTCAAAATTAGTAAAATCGACTCACCTGTAAAACTCTTTTAGTTTACACATTATATTTGTATAGACATACAGGTGTGCATGTCATCTGCAATCCTAACGTTTTGGAATAAGGAGTTACAAGGTAAGTAATTTTATCTGATTGCAAAAGTTGTCCATACAGCGCCATCTGTGGCAGAGGTAAAGCAGTCATCCATAGATTGATTTTCTTTTCCCCCAGACAGTCCTTAGCAAAACTCGTTTCTGCCAATCTCTTGCATCTGAGCTTAATCATTAGACAGTCATCCATTTGGTGGCCCATTTTACCAACAAATACATGAGTTGGGTATTCCTTACTTTCGTCATTGTTTGCAGCTTAACAGGGCACTGCATCGCACCAGTGATGAGAGGCTGTAGCCAGGGGCAAGGGCGTTAGCAGAGGATTGAAAACATTGAAATATACTCACCAATTATTTCTCTTTGTTTTGAATTCTATTGTAAAATTTCATCCCTTAGTCATCAAATCCAAGTCTAATGTAAGATTATCTTGGCATTTAAGCTTTTGCCTGGGAGACCTTAAAACCTGGAAACTGTCTTACTTTTGTCAAAATGTTAGTTCGTGACAGTATTTTTGATATCATGCATGACGAGTTCTTGAGGGGCGAAACAACTTGAACATTCCCTGTTGTAACACGTCAAACCATATTGCCTGAGTTGTGCTTCCCTATGTTTTCCATCACAATTTGCGAATCAAATACAAGCGGCTCGATGCAACGTGCTTTGAATGATTTGTAATCCAATGACCGATAACAACAAACACAAAATATACATAAAACAACTATACTTCATACAATTTTTAGACGTTTGGATTAGGTTATAGTTCGCGTTGACGCTATACTGTAAACCAGTAATAGTTAGACAATGAGAGAGAGAGAGAGAGGAGAGAGAGATGAGAGAGAGAGAGAGAGAGAGAGAGAGAGAGAGAGAGAGAGAGAGAGAATATGCATTGGAGATATACAGTGGAAAGACAGTCGAAAAACAATGGTCGAGACTTCAGTGAGATTGAAGTCAGATTCTACATTGATATTAATTATAATTATATTTCATCTTTACTCTAAAATATTATATATATCATAGTTTGTTGCTGCCAAATATATAATATGTTTGTGTGAACATCGGCGATCGAAGCAAACACATTTGAAAGTCATGCTTAACACTGTGAATGTTCAACACCGAACACTGCAAACTCGAAGAGTTTCAGCAGTATCCATGGAAACAACTGTGTATGACGAAAATGGTGATAGAGGCATGTGATGGCGCTGTAGTTACACATTAATATTGTAGCGGGGGCTTCAGAAGCCCTATCACAACAGAAATAAGTGAAACTTTCGGTGTAATATATGATGTGAAAACATTTGGCTGAAATATTTACACAAAAGAGTGAGTGAAGAAACTCCTAGGAGCTAATACATAGTGCTTAAATAATAAAGGACAATAACTCCTCAAAATCACTTCAAAAACTTCAACAAGCCACTTTCATCAATAAACCTGTAGCAACTATAAATTATTTCTACTCTCTTTGAAATCATGGCTAATTTGAAGTAAAGATTTAACGACTTGCAGAAAATGCTAACATTTGAAAATGGAAATAATGCTGTCAGTAAAACATACGTTATTCAGTCGCCCATTGATGTTGGGTCAGCGCACTTTGATCAACTCGCCTTACAAAATATACAACAGGCAGTCACTGCTTGTTTGTTATTCTCATACTCCTACGCTCATATCGATCGATGACACATCCACCTGTCACGAGATCGGTATCTTGCTGATTTATTTCATTCCGTCACATCTAATTATAGCTAGCAATCGTTTACTTGCCTACTTCAAACTCTACTTAATCCCTATGCCTTAGTAACAACAACAAACCGTGCGGGGTGTGTAGGGTGGTTTATAGCGTCATGTCTATCGACGTAATATAGTAACAATTTCCATCGCCAAGTTTATGAACGCAAGTTTGTTCATCTCTCTCTCTCTCTCTCTCTCTCTCTCTCTCTCTCTCTCTCTCTCTCTCTCGTGTCTCTCTCGTCCCTTCCTAAATGTGAGCAAATCGTCTTTTAGTTCAGGTCACTAGGCAACTGATAGACTGATGTGACCCTAATTGACGACTTTAATTTTTATTTCAATTTGTTGTGGCTGAGCGATCATTGAAAATAAGAAGAATCAACGGTATTACATATTCTGCGCTTAGTATGATCTACTTCGTCCGATAAAACGCATAAATCGTGCTCACTCAAAAAAGGCGGGACATAAAATACCGAAACCCTATAAATCTTCACAACATTTTTTGAGTTGACGTATTAAACAAAGGCAGCACCGACGGATATAATTTGTTGTCAGGAAACACGAGATGACTGCGTGATCTTTCAGCGGACGGGGGTTTAACAATAAAAGTTCTATAAAGTTAGCCGAAACGTTTCATTCATATGCACAGTTGTCGTTTTGGTCTAAAAATAACTGTCGCTCTATCGAAAGTCGGCCATATTGGACTGAAACTTACAAAGCATGGGAAATAACAAGCAGACATAAGTTCAGGTAACTTTGATATTTAACCTACTCGAGAAATGTACTACCAGCCCTGACAATTTATACAAAAAACGATCGATGTACTTCACATCCGATCCAAGTAAACAAAACAAAATTGGAGATTGTAGCTTAATTTGTACAAGCGCATATCAGGCAGGCAACGTTACTACAGCGAAATTTCATCACCCTGACCAAAACTTTGCCTGTATACTTTTTTGCTGATGTATATACAAACGACAATAAATGTATTTCGCACAATCTCTAGGTAGACAATGTATGATGTATAGATGTTGTGTACGTGTTCTGTTCGATTGCCAGTAGCATTACATTTTTCAAAGTTACACACCTGGATGCTTCAAAATGGACATGCTACACACTGCAATATCTTCACCTTAATCATTCAAGAGTTGGAAATAGTGTTGTGTCAAGAACGGCAAGACTCATTCAAATACTCTGTTTGGTACACTTCACAAGTCATAACAGGCAATACAAAATTTACATTTCAGTGGTAATGTGGAGCCAGAATAGCTGTTCGCTAGTCAAGCCTGGCCCATTTACAAAATTTAAATAAGTTAGGTTAACACGTTCGCTGTTATACAAAGAGTTCTACAAAGATTATTTTATATTTATGATACAAGTTCGATATCAGAGCGAGGTATTCCTAAAAATTCTTACACAATGATGTGACGACTATTGTGATTTAACTAGTTCACTGTAGGTATTCCTGTAACTGATACTCTCTCAGTGATGCTGTACACGACATACTTGATACTTGTTTCTAGAGTGGTGGCATTCTGCAAAAGCTGCCGACTACACACGGTGGTTCCGCTATACGATCATGATGAAGGGCGCCTGCTTAGCTGTGAGGTGTTCGGACGAGATTATGATTTTTCCATGTAGTGAGACACGAATTTTCATTCTGTATACCGAAGGATCGGCGCGACAGAGACTCTCCTCAAGATGAATGTTTTTCACGAGTATTTTATGAGTCCTATCTTCAGTCGTCCTATATGGTGTTCTCCACAGTACAGGCGCAGGCAGTCTAAGTGTTGGCGACAAAAGACTCTTTGTTCACAAACCTATCGTATCAGTTGAAAAAGGCCGCGGATTTTGTCATAACAGGTGGCAGGAAGATGCTGTTCTTTTGCTGAACGGGTTACCAATGGAAATGTAGCGGCTGGGTGAATTTCTCTTCGGAGCTTTGATGAAATAGAGCGCAGAGTGGTATATTCACATCTAGAACGCTTCTTATTGTTACATTTTCTCGAAATCGGCGGATTGATTGGTACTGCCCTGTGTCGAGATGTACAGATATATGTTTCATTGAACTACCCTGAAGCCTCCTATCGCGCCATTTTCTAACGTCTTTTAAAGGGATATAAAAATTACAAATGACCTCAAAAGAGGGATAAAACTGCAGCAAGTGTGAAGGAATACAGTAAAAATTGGCCGACTAGCGGGAATACAGTACTCGTTAAAATAAAGAGCAAAGTTAAACAAATACAGTAAATACTAACCGACCAGCGGGAGATAAAACACTTGCAAAGCAGAGAATAAAAGCGCAGACGTTTCGGGTGCAACCCTTCGTCAGTACTAAAAACTCGCTAGAGAAACGTGAAACACAAGAAAGAAAAACAGCCAATCAAACAAGGGAACGATCAAACGCGTTAAAATATGCATTCATACCGGCTGGTGCCAGAGTACCGAGTTTAAAATAGTGGCCTGTTCGAGTTTATGGCGGGTAGAGTCTGTGGTGGAGATTATAGCAGACACTGCCATGTCGGACCGACCGCGGTGGGGTGGTGTACAAAAATGCTTGGCCACCGGATATGCGAGCTGTTGTCGGTCACAGTGCGAAGATGTTCAGCAAAGCGATCGCCTAGGCGACGCTTTGTTTCGCCAATATATAGCATGCTGCAGCGTCTGCATTGATACAATAGATGATATTAGCCGACGTGCATGTGAACACGCCGGAAACATTGACTCTACCACGCGGGCCCTGAATGAAGTTGGTTGTAAAAGTATGTGGGCAGGCAGGTTGGTTGATAAATTTCCGACAATTACTCGACAAAACACCACGCCGAATTCATCGCAAATCACACCTGTTGTCACCATTCCTCCCGACCTGCCCCTTTCAGATTCCGAACGTTCTGTTCTGTCGAAAGGGTTGAAATTCATCCCTCTCCGTAACTCAACCGACGAATTCACCTCACGTCACGATGTGCATTCTTTCTTTCGCCGTTTACGCTTGAAGGAATTTTTCATGAACGTCAATTAGATAATACTGATAACTCAATCAATGGTTCTGACACTGGACCCGAACCATACTCTATTAAGTTAACATCAAACGCGAGTCCTTTATGACTCCCCTTGAGGATGTAACCCCACACTTGATCTCCGTATTAACATTTGTCAACACAGAATTAATCGCTTGAACCACAACACCAAATCCAAAACACACAATATCTCTAAAGCTGAATACAGGGCTCTGGGCGATTTATCTCGCAACGATAACATAATATATTAAGCCTGCCGATAAGGGAGGGGCTGTGGTAGTATGGCGTAAAGATTTATACATTACTGAGGCACAAAGGCAACTTTCTGACACATCTTTCTATAAACATCTTGACACCGACATCACCAATAAACACAATAATATCGTCAAACGTACAATCAGTGATCTAGTTCATGATAAACTTCTGCCCGACGATGCAAAATCATTGATCATCTCACATCCACGCACGTCCCGTTTTACTTACTACCCAAAATCCATAAAACCGGTAATCCTGGCCGCCCCATTGTCTCTGCTTGTTCCTGCCCTACCGAACTCATCTCAACATTCCTTGACAATATTTTTGCCGGCATCGTTAATACACTCCCCACTTTTGTCAAAGACACATCTCATGCCATCAAGATCTTCAACAGCTTTAAGTTTACGGGTACCCATAGATATATATTCACACTTGATGTTAAGGCCCTCTATACTTCCATCCCTCATAAGGATGGTCTCCAGGCCCTTGCATATTTTCTTGACCGACGCGACGTTATGGATCCACCCACAAACGTTTTAATTCGCTTAGCTGAATTAGTATTAACTTTAAATTGCTTCACCTTTAATAGTGAATTCTACACACAAGTTCGCGGTGTTGCCATGGGTACACGCATGGGACCTTCTTACGCTTGTTTATTCGTTGGTTACATCGAAAAACAGATAATACAAACATATACCGGTCACATTCCCGAGCTCTTTAAACGGTATATTGATGACTGCTTTGGTGCAGCATCTTGTTCACGCACAGAATTAGATAATTTTATTGATTTCGTTTCACATTTTCACCCCGCACTGGAATTTACTTCCACTATTTCAGACATATCAGTTGCATTTCTTGACATATCAGTTTATATCAATGAGGACTCGCTGTCTACCTCCATACATTATAAATCCACAGACTCTCATGCATATGTTCTATACAGCTCAGCTCACCCCGTCGGTGCAAGGAATCCATTCCATTTTCACAGTTTCTACGCGCTCGGCGCATTTGCTCTGACCAAAAGGATTTTGAGCAGCAGCTTGACACTATTAGCACTTGGTTCTCGGCTCGGGTTATCCCCGCTCTGTAGTGGACAAAGCCAAAGAGCGCGTTGAACCATTAACGCAGGAGGACGCGTTAAAGTCAACTACCCGTTCTCAATGCGATCGCATTCCTCTTGTATTACATACCATCCTTTTAATCATAGAATCCGTAAAATCATCTTTGAGGAGTTTTCCATCTTAACCAACTCCCCAACACACAGAATATTTTTCCGTACCTCCCATCATGGCATTTCGACGGGACACGAACATCAAAGACCGGCTGGTGCGTTCAGTTTACCTAATCACGATTGTGCTACTGGAACATCATCATGTGGCCGTCGAGTATGTAACACCTGCCCACATACTTTTACAACCAACTTCATTCAGGGCCCGCGTGGTAGAGTCAATGTTTCCGGCGTGTTCACATGCACGTCGGCTAATATCATCTATTGTATCAAATGCAGACGCTGCAGCATGCTATATATTGGCGAAACAAAGCGTCGCCTAGGCGATCGCTTTGCTGAACATCTTCGCACTGTGACCGACAACAAGCTCGCATATCCGGTGGCCAAGCATTTTTGTACACCACCCACCGCGGTCGGTCCGACATGGCAGTGTCTGCTATAATCTCCACCACAGACTCTACCCGCCATAAACTCGAACAGGCCACTATTTTTAAACTCGGTACTCTGGCACCAGCCGGTATGAATGCATATTTTAACGCGTTTGATCGTTCCCTTGTTTGATTGGCTGTTTTTCTTTCTTGTGTTTTCACGTTTCTCTAGCGAGTTTTTAGTACTGACGAAGGGTTGCACCCGAAACGTCTGCGCTTTTTATTCTCTGCTTTGCAAGTGTTTTATCTCCCGCTGGTCGGTTAGTATTTTACTGTATTTGTTTTAACTTTGCTCTTTATTTTAACGAGTACTGTATTTCCCGCTAGTCGGCCAATTTTTTACTTTTAAAGGGATATAGTCGTCGGAACTGCGCCTGTGCGAGTTTGTTGTTTACAAACAATATATTTCATGCACGATATCAAGATGCACCTCATCATCATAGCTGCAACATTTAAATTATACGATGATAGATTATGACAGACATGTTTTAACTGTCATCAATGACCATTGTGCCTTGGATACATTGTTGCCATGGGTCGTATGGGTCCCATACGACCTTTGAGCGCAGTCCCGACGACTATATCCCTTTAAGGTCATCCTAATTATCTGTAATTTGGAAAGACTTCAAATTAATGTGACTTCAAAAGTGTCCGTTTATTTCCAGTTTAACTTGATGCTGTTACCTGTACTCGACTCTCACATGGTAATGAGAATCCTGTTCTAAAAATGCAGTGTGTCTTGTGCTCAGCGACGGCAAGTTTACACAGACTTTGTACCTCATATTTTGTGAAAAATAACCTAACATGTACTTCAAATGTGCAGAAACGCGCCACGGCAAGCTTGTTTCAACCTCCGGTACCACAAGGCACGATTTGTATATACCATGTTATCACGACAGTCGTTCAAACTGCAAGCATATCATGGAGTACAAGGTGGGCTTCGACGCAGAGTTTCGTAAATTGTGAATCAGGATACCGGTTACTGTATTGTGTCGACGTGCAGATACGCAGGTTTACGTTCTCGCTCGATTTTCAGCTGTAAATAAAGACAGTAAGCAAATGAAATGAGTAGTGGTGATTTGGGACTTTTATCGGTATCGCTATCGAGAGATAGTTACTGTAATCGTTAACTTGTACTATATTCTGCTGTCCCCTGTGATTTTTAAAATCAAAATTAACATTCTCGGCCCTATTATATCATTGAAATCATTGTTGATAATCTAATGGAGAGAAAATATAAAGTTACAAAGACAACAGAAGCGTCCCTGCGTTATCCAAGAAATATTGACCTTTAGTAATAGTCCGCACGTGACAGTCAAGCCAGTATACGGCGAACCAGTTTCGATCATCTGCCGTCAGCGCTTGACGGTGTTAGATTTTATGGTATTCCGGAGTTGCAATGTCCGTGCGTCAAAAATACAATTAATGACACGATCGCTGAGAAAGTACCAGCAGTTTCAGGATATTTTATATTTGAGATACACTATCATGCCAAGATGCCAAAATAAATGGAATGGAAACGCATGCGCTTAAGATGCACTCCTCATCTCTATTCTAGGTGTTTCCTTGATATTGACTGTAGCCTTTTGTCTGTATTGGTCTGTGAAGTCCGTTATTCAGTTGTTTTGAGCTGATGAAACGCATGCCCCTTGAATTCTAAATGTAATATACTACATGGAAGACAAAGGCGACATTTAACTCCTTCAAGCACTCGGCCTTTGTCGTTACACATTTGTTGACATTTAATTACAGCAAGCGGATGTGTACAAGAAGTGTTACGGAATTAAACCGTTCTGTGATAAAACTCCCGCGAAGTTAGCAGGTAAAACTGTGAAGCCGTGTAGCTTTCCTGTGTGGATTTGTTGCTTCAGTGCAACGGTGGTTAAGTAGGAATATCGGTCACCAAGACCTGGTTGAACGAAAGTTTTGAAAACGGGCTGTGATTCGATAAAACATGGTGGACGTATGCTTTATTCATAAAACAAGCACTTCCATTTTGGGACGACATGTCAGGTACCTTGCTGTTTTCAATTTTAGGAACTGTTTCTTCACATTGTTGAAAGAAAAGAAACACATAAGATAATATGTCGAAGTGCGTATGCGAGTCATGTTTGTCTTATTTGAGCCAAACAAACTTTGAGTTGGATAAAACCCTGGCCGGCTGTCACTCTTAGCGTGTCAATTTATCACAAGTTGGTATGGACGATTACGAAGGCTGCAAGTGATGAATTTCAATCAATTTTAATTTTAATTTTAGTAATTTTAGTAATTTTATTACTTCAAGTCAATGCATCCATAAATGGATTTCATGCATTGAATAAAATACATGGACATACACAGAATAAAAATAAATAAATAAAAAACTCAATAAAAAAAAACAGTAGTTAAAAGTTAAAAAAAAACTACACATCAAAGATAAAGCATAAAAAGTTAGTGAAGTAAAAAGTTAATCAATCATGCAAAGATGGAAACAAAGAGCGCTGTTAACACAAAAGTGCTTACCGGCCAAGTTCTAAACAACCATGTCAGAGTAAGTCTTACCTCTGCCTGAAACCGCACGTCTAGAAAAACATATATGCGAGGAACAAAACATGTTTACCTGTGAATAGAGGTTTTCGACATAGGGCAGCTTTTACGAAAATTATGACTGTCCTCCCCAAACTTAGAAGAGTTAAATATCAATATATGTATTTGTAAAATTTACAAAAATACAGCAATACAGATGTTCAAATCCTGGTGTACCTTGCTAGATTGTCATCGGTTATCTCAGGACGGTTGAAAAAGTTGAAACCAAAAAAGTGAAATTCAAATCACAACAAAATGCAGATATAAAAACTCAAACTATAATCAGTAACCAACCGTATATCATTTTCTACTTTTGATGGATGGGTATCATGACAGGGTTTTCACTAGGATATCTGAAGAGGCAGAATTTAAGTACAGAGGGAGTACGCGCGAGAGGCTGAGGGGGAAAGTGCCATAGGGGTGCCTCTCTCTCGCGCGGAAAATTTTGAGAAATTGATGTGTGAAATGTTGCAATCTCAGAGGCATTTCAATTTCTTTTTGCAGCAAAATTTTTTAGCAGGATAACAGTTCGAAGAGCAGTAGCAGTTTGCAAAACTTGCTGGGCTACAACTGCAGGAAAAGAATGCGAGATTGGAGCGAGAAAGTAACGCATTCTCACAATCTGTAAGTCTCTTGTTATACTCATCGCTATCAATGAGAATTTTTACATAACAACGCACACTCAGAGTTGAGTTTACAGAGAAGTAACCAGACTGATTCTCACTACATGTCTGGCTGATTCTCACCGATGAACGGCGAGTGTTGTTGATTCTTAGTATGATATATTACACCTATACTGTGAAAAATTACCATTCTCGCTGTGCTTGGTGAGAATTTCCATTCTCACCGATGAGAATCTAAAATCTTACTTCATTCTCACTAAGGAGTACATTTTTCACCATGACTGCTCACTAGAGAGAAGTACAAATTGTCACTAATAGTGGTGAGATGACAAAAGACTCTCATCAATGGCGAAAAGCATCACTTCTCGCTCCAGTCTCGCAATGTCTTTCCTATAGTGATATGTCGGAACGGTCCGCTATAAGGCCCAACAATGGGGCCTGCATATTACTTGTCTGGTTTCAACGCGATAATGATTCTTCCATGTTCTGAGATGTCAACTCTTTTCTCAAATGGTTTCCGCGAGAGATACTCTCCTCAAGATGGATTTTTATAGGTACTTTTCATGTCAGGAATTTCTGCTGTGTTCTGTAATGGCGTACTTGTCGTTTACAGTTGCAGGTAGTAAAGGTGTTTGCGACAACAGACACAGGTGTCCACGCGCCACGGTTACTTTAGTGCGGGAAAATATGTATCGTATCGCCTGTCGAGTAAACGGCAGCCAATTTTATCAAAAGATGTGGGCAATATTTTTGTTAGTTTGCTTAACGAAGATCTTAGTAGCGGGTGGGGTGGCATACATGCAGAGTGAAGTCAGCAGCTGTCATACGACAGCCATTGTTGCCTGAAGATTAATTGGATTTTTCCCAATATGAAGTCGGGAGAAGAGAGGATTATGCGGCTGACGTGGAAATATTTCAAATCATAGAAGAATGGCGATTTTAAATACCTTTGACTGTCGCCAAATAAAAAGAAAGATGGATATTCTGTTGAATGGTAAACTCACACCTAGAACACCTTATTGTTACTTTTTCTCCAAATCGGTAGGTTGAGTAGTTTCTGACCTGTGTTGAGATCTAGATGTGTATTTGGTATGCCTGATTGATTGATTAGTTGATTGATTGATTTATTATAGCCTAAACGTCTTATGAAATCAATGTGCAGTGAACAGTGTACACGAGTTTTGTACAGTTTATATCAAATTGACGTAGAGGTTGACGGAAATATATATGTAGTTCTTCGCCGTAAAAACTTTTCAGTGACGCCTTTCTGTTACGTCATGAAAGAACGACACTGACTAAAATAAGAAGCTTGCGGGACATCCTCAACGTTGCTACTATCAAACCAGCAAAAAAGAAAGAAAAGATTTGTAAAAACGAAAAGTAGACTGGATACCATTAAAATCAATCTTTTCACCCTTTCACAAATTGAGCCCCATTTCTAGAAGCAGTCTTCCATCAAACAGATCACATCATAAAGAGTAGAACCTAGACTCGCTTCCACTGTCTACGATTTGAAATCAAAGAAGGAAAGAGAGCGAGAGATATGTGTGATAGAAGAACAATTGAAAATATCTTTGATTAGAAAACACTGTCTGCAATTTCATAATGGCTGGTGAAAACCTACATATTGTCTCTGTTCATTCTCATGAAATCTAACGTAAAAGTGCAAAGAAATGACGAGGGGTATGCAATACCAAAAAAAAACAGAAAACAGCAATAGGCTCATTCTCTGACAAATTTATCCTGATAGCGGAAGGCCAAGTGGAAGACATGTATTGAAAATCGACTCAAACCGAAAGGTTTAAGCTTTGTAACTTTTAAATATGCAACTTTCCCCATAAATCTATATATTTTAGAAAGGTCTGATGCAGCGCTTTCAAAAAAGTAACATTTTTATGGTTTCACCATCATGATTCGAAACAGAAAGGGAAACATTACCCCTACCCCTTGTGTTACACAGGGATATATGGCATACCGCGTAATAAGAAAACAAGCTCGTGTACCCACTAAATCTCAAGACACATACTTTTAATGTTGTTATTCTTTCTCATTGCACTGAGTTCTTCCAAAAAATATATAAATACCTCATGAAAAATTGTTTGGAGGAACGGGAACTTAATTATTGGGTGTGAAATTTAGCAAATTTTACGATTTACGGTCAATGGCCGATATAAAGTCTAATCGACGTTCGAATATTAATTTATCCCTATTAAGTTATATATCAATGAAAAGGCCATGATCTTGGCTTTCTAAAAATGTAACGTTTATAGTATTTTATTGTTTCTGTTTCCGTCGAGCGGTAAATACGTGACCCCTACCCCATTGTTGAAATCCAAGATGGCGCCAAATGAACCCCATGGGACACTATTTGATTTTGGGAACATCAAAATTCATTAAATATAGACCCTAAGGATTACAAAAATGTAGGTTAAAAATACATCCATGGGGTGCATGGGAACCCTACCTTCCGACCCGACATAGAAGACAAAGGCAACATTTAACTCCTTTCTAACGGCCTTTGTCGTTACAAATTTTGTTGACATTTACTTAACGCAAGCGGCTGAGTACAAGAAGTGTTACGGAATTAAACCGTTCTGTTTGCCGTAAAACTCCCGCGAAGTTAGCAGGTAAAACTGTGAAGCCGTGTAGCTTTCCTAAAGTGTGGATTTGTTGCTTCAGTGCAACGATGGTTAAGTAGGAATAGTCGGTCACCAAGACCTGGTTGAACGAAAGTTTTGAAAACAGGCTGTGATTCGATAAAACATGGTGGACATATGCTTTATTCATAAAACAAGCACTTACATTTTGGACGACATACCTGGTACCTTGTTGTTTTCAATTTTAGGAACTGTTTCTTCATAAGCTTAACCCTGGTCGGCTGTCACTGTTATCCTGTCAATTTTATCACAAGTTGGTATCGACGATATCGAAGGCTGCAAGTGATAAATTTCAACCAATCATGCAAAAGATCGAAACAAAGAGCGCTGTTAACACAAAAGTGCTTACAGCCAAGTTCAAAACAACCATGTCAGAGTAAGTCTTTCCTCTGCCTGAAACCGCACGTCTGGAAAAAACATGTATGCGAGGAACAAAACATGTTTAATATGAATAGAGCGTTTTTGACATAGAACAGATTTTACGAAAATTGTGACTGCCCCCCCCCTCCCCCAAATTAGAAGAGTTAAATATCAATATATGTATGTGTAAATTTAGAAAAATACAGCAATAGTACAGACGTTCAAATCATGGAGTATTATGCTAGATTATCATCTGTTATCTCAGGACGGGTTGAAAAAGGTGAAACCAACAAAATCATGAGGGAAAATGCCAAGAGGATTTGACCGGTTAAGAAGGGCTTGACTACGCAGTTTCTGCGTAGTGAAGCGTCATTACGTATTCATGGTGACCCCTGGCCAGCTGTCAATATCTTTGGGGGCTTTTGTCTTTTGGCCTGCTTTGCATATGCGTCGTTGGACACGACCTGCCAATCACCAAGGTAGTCAATTAAACTATTAACCGACTGTTTACCGACCCAATTAACACTATCCAGCAGTATCAGTCATATTTTAATGGCGTGTCCCGCGTGGGCACAATGTAGGAACGCGTGTATTTCTATGTTTACGTTTCATTCGTGGTGTTGTTTGTGCCATCGTTCGTTTGAAGTCCTCGTTTCACCTACAGTATTACCTTCAAGGTGACAGGCTTACTATTAAAGTTCAGTATCATGGCACCGAGTTCTGCCCATGGTGAAAACCACCTGTTTTGCCTACTAATTACTGCCCGTCGCTGCCCGTCCTGAATGTAGCCTATCTATAGCTACAGTAATCAGTCAATATATAATACCCCGCGCCTTATACTTTTTATATAAACCACAGTCCCTCTATCCACGAGGGACTGTGTATGAACTTATAAAGTCATAGTCCAAGCCGTAAAATTGTTGACTGTCGATCCGATATACAGGCTTATCGTTGAATCGCACCGGCGCATCCATGTTTACTTGCCCCATAAACTTACTACTCTGCAAAGGGTGGGTAGATGGAATTCCTGGGCCAAAAATGAACACCGGGGCGAAACTTTTTGTGAACCCATGTGAAAACATAAATCATTTATCAGTTTTGATATATACTCCTAAATTGTAAGTTTGATCAAAATCGAGACCACATTCAAGGGCTATGCAGACTGTCCATGTACGCACACACAGTGACAAGAAGGTGGCAAACACCTACTCACAAAGCACATCGAATCGGCGAAAAGAAGCATAAAAAAGCTAGGCTCATCGCCAAAACAAACGCGCCAAGTGCTAACAAAAACCCATACCAAGCGGCTCTGTTCAGGGCCACCAAAAAGAGAACTACCAAAAAAAACATAAAATGACATAGAAAACACAAACACTTAAAAGAAATAACAAAAATCGTACACATAACAAACAACTGAAACACAACATTAAATACAAAATAAACAATCATCGTAACGTAACAGAAAAAATGGCCGTGGAAATAAATCAGCTATTTCCAAAGAAAAGCCGACAACAACATGAAATTCAACAACAACCTATCATCGCTCAAACTATGAAACTCCGTAAAATAGTACTAGGCAAAAGCCTTAAAATTAATTCGGACACCAACAAAACCAAACAGAATAAAACCACCTCAGGATTTCAACAAATAAAGTCGTAAAATGTGACTACGCTACATCGTGAGACACAAACAATCGCAACAACACCAATTCAAAGAAAAGTCAAATTGGGCTCCACCATAGACTCTCGAGAAGTTTTTCTCGAGAGTCTATGGCTCCACGAACAACAAAAACCAAAAACTTGAAAGCTATCTGAAGCTGCTAAACTCGCACTTCTAGAGATACCCTTTCAAACTAGGAAACAAAACATGTCGCGTGCCAAACAATAGACAAATTTCGGGGAAAAAAAAAACCTTCGACAAGGGTCGGGTTTTCGTCATTGTCAACACAAACGATTACGTACTCGAATGCGAAAGGCAATTACGCAACACTCAGTATTATACACAACAAGCCAGAACAAACAGTAAACAAAGTAAACGAACTATTAATCAAAATGTACGAGAACAAGCACATCAACCAGGATACTTGTAAGTATCTTGATCAAATAAACATAAAATCCGTACCCCGCAGTGGTACTTATTGCCTAAAAATTCACAAACCTCCGCAAAAATCTAAAAGACACACCAGTCAAAACAAAATTTACCGAAGTAAAGAAACATAGAACAAACAAACCGAACCACCAAACGGACTCACAACGTGACCAAAATTAATATACTTGCCTCGCTAATCGAAAAGCAAGACCACTAAAATGCATTAAAATAAATTTTCACAAACACAAACTAAGGAAAGAATCTACACTGCGACTGATGAGAAACCACACTCGGGTTTCGAAACGCAAGCGTCAAAGGCGACTCTATCAACTTTTGTAACAACATAGGTCCGGCTGCGTCTCGCCATAAGCTTTCCCCACACAAACAAAACGTTACCGTATACGAGGCGCCAAATGTACAAAAATTAATTACACAATCAGCCTTATTTTAGAGATAGAACAGCTACTGAGGATATGTGTATAGAGAGGAATTTAAAATATATATATATATATATATATATATATATATATATATATAGACATACAAACACACATATAAATGGTCACACATATGTATGCAACATATACGTGTATGCATACATATATATATATATATATATATATATATATATATATATATATATACATAATATATATATATATATACATACGCATATAGGGTATCATTATACATGTAGAATACATACATACATAAATACATACATACATACATACATACATACATACATACATACATACATACATACATATATACATACATACATACATACATACATACATACATACATACATACATACATACATACATACATACATACATACATACATACATACATACATACATACATACATACATACATACATACATACATACATACATACTCAACAGGTCAGATATACTTCCGCTTTAGTTGCTAACAAGTCAAATCACTAAAACATCAGACTATTCTGACTAGTTAGTTTAGTTTAGTTTAGTTTGGTTTAGTTTAATTTAGTTTAGTTTTAGTTTTGTTTACTTTAGACTACTTCAGTATAGTTAAGGTTATTACGAAAATAACGCAAAGAATGTATAAAGACACATACATGTAGTCATTAGCGCGCGTTCAGCGCGTCGGGCGATTCGTTGCTTTCGAATGTCTGAGTGCTTACTTTGCGGTATTTTCGTAACAATTTTTATCATACATCTCCTTTTTATCAAGAATATATGCACCCGTCGTTTCCGATGCATTATTTCATACACTTTAGAGGCATATTCTGCATCGCTTTCTTAACTGCGAGCGGGTTAAGGGTAAGCGCCATCTTTGTTTACATCGCGCGCTCATCCAACATTCGATGTACGAGCCGAGCAGCGATGTCGTGCCATATTTGTACAGTGCCGTCTTGGTGAACTTTCGTTATTACCTCATAATATTTTTCACCTTCAAACAGTCGTAATACATTTACTTCTGTTTCTTTTATCAGAAGTTATTTTCAAAGTACAGTATGGAGTTTCAGTATGGAGCCATTCAATGACGCAATGTTTATCATCAAATATGAAAGTAAAGGGTTATTGCATGCCCGTTACGTGCCCGTTTTTACGGAAGCTTGATTCTATTGTTTGCGAAGGCAGATGTATAATAATTTATTTTATGTTATTACATTTTTTTTATCTGATAATATATCTACCTGTTGATTGCTGGTTGTCTGCAATACATCAGAAAGAATGTCGTTATCCTCTATTTAATAAATCAACTGACTGTGTATACCAATGATTCTCTCAAATATATGATAATAAACTAGTCAAAATCTAGTATTACCTGCCTCAGATGATCAGTTGGTAAAAATACTGATTGACAGCTATCTAAAATTAAGTCTTTCTAATTTTGAATGGAAGTCAAGGCAGGGAGCGATCAATTTTTGTACTTACTTAACGAGTAAACACACACTTTGTAAATACCATTCCAAAGTCAATAAAATATCTGTTAATGCTTTAAAACTGCGAAAGTTTTTAAAATTATTACAAAATGCGTTAACTGT
Source organism: Ptychodera flava (assembly GCF_041260155.1). Classification (NCBI taxonomy): domain Eukaryota; kingdom Metazoa; phylum Hemichordata; class Enteropneusta; family Ptychoderidae; genus Ptychodera; species Ptychodera flava. The sequence continues at coordinate 13,590,035 of NC_091928.1, forward strand.
TATTACAAAGTGCGAATAATTACAAAATGCTGATACCCTTGTTACATTTTGCGTAGACAATTTTTTATTACAAAATGCTGATACCCTTGTTACAAAACGCGTAGACTGGTTTATTACAAAATACTGCAGACGTTATTACAAAATGCGTCAGTTATTACAAAATGATGCTGATACCCCTTATTACATTTTGCGTTAGTTATTACAAAACACGTCAGTATTACAAAATGCCGCACACACAGATTTTAAGCGGGTGGCCGCTTTTTAAAAACAGCGCCCTCACATGGGCATTTTGAATACCAAGGTATGCCCCTTTGACCACATATGGGCATATTTAGATAACAGGTGACTGTATACCTTTAAGCCATGATCTGGTAAAATCTTTATCCAGATCTACCACAATTTTGATATGTGGACGTTCAGTGTAAATTTTGCAAAGATTTGCCGACAGACAATCTTAACATGATCATTTCAAAGGTAACAGGTTAATTGTGAATTTAAGTTTGACATTTATGTTTTACAAGAGAAAAAGTTCTCCACCGTGTGAGAAATTGTCTTTGTAGAAAACAGAATAATATGTATATGTTCCTAATTATGACAAGATTTTGACACGGTATGCTACTACATATTTTACAAGACAGGCTTTCCTTTAGTAGATTTTGTGAACCAACTGTATAATTATGCTGTGCATTTAATCAATAATGTATATATCCATTCTTTGACTAGACTAAGTGTGCTTTGCTTGCTTCCAACAATATGATTGACCATCTGATTACAAATTGGGGCGTCCATAGCACAGTGTTGAGGAAGGATCAAGATTGAATAGGAGATATGTTTTCAGGAAACGAACTAGTCTCGCTTTATTCTTCTAGTATCCTAGTACCATTTTTTTGTAGATTTTATAGGTTTGATACACTACATGTACGATTATGGTAGAATGCGCCTCTGGGACAGTTAGTAAAACTGTCAATTTCTAAATTCTTTTCTGATCTACCACTTGTGGGTGCTCATTTTAAAGCTCTTTGATAAAGAAAAACTCTCACCATCTTGGTTTTTTGCAAATCCAAAGGTCAATTTTTCAACATAGAGTTACACAGGAATGGTGGCCATTTTTGAATTTCAAATGTTGCAAAATGTTGGGTAATTTGTTTTTCTAGTTCCAAAGTTTGCATTGTGACCCCTGATTTTTATCTTGATTTTGTAAGAGAATGGTTGAAAATTTCATTCAGGAAAGTTTGAGCAAAAGTTTCAAGTCTTTCACTTTCGAAGGCGCATACCGCCTTAACAAATTTTGGCACCATGGATGCCAACCTTTTAGTTTGATACACAAATTATGATATCAAAATTGATGAAAGTTACGTAACTGAGATACTCGATTAAGATAACAGCAGACAATTCTCATTACTATGACTAGCATATGACAATATTTAACAATTTCAATCAGTGACGTCTGAAAATTGAATACCAAAGACTTTCTCTCTGGCTTGTAAATATTTCTTGAAAGTACACTTTCTGAAAGGCATTTTACGGGAATGGTTGAGTATTTTGTAAAAGCTGAGTGGTACAACGTTGTACAAGCATTGCAGTGTTGAATCAAGAATTGTAGAATCAGGAGATATGTTGGCCCCTCTCATAAAAAATATTGGGCCATTACAGCCTTTCTTAGGTCTGATGCACCAGGAACACATAGAGGTACTTAATCATTGTTTATCAATACAGCTTATACTTGTTTTAGTCTCTTTGATTTCTAACAGCTTGATTTCAGTGGTCTTTTCCATTTCACCTAATGCAGAGTGCTCTATCACAGTCAAATGACTCTTGTGGCTATGATGCTTAGCGATATTTTGCACATTCAAAGCCACACTTGCAGTCTGCTGTACAAAAGGAGGGTATAAGTACAATGCACACAACTTTGAACATGTTTGGAAATTTACTGTCATACTTGTACATGGAACCCCACAGTGAGGATGATTTAACTCCTGGCTACTCGTGCTGCTGTAAGACTGATTGTTGGACCACAGCCCACATTGTACATCAATGTTACTGTTGGTACATTTAATAATTGATTATAACACATCAATCAGCAGAAGGAACTCTGAGGATCATAATACCGTACATCAGCCTGTCAGCAATGCAAGACCACATCCCCACAACTTTTATACCGTCATGCTTTTTATAGGCGCCTTTGAGGCCGCCTTGACAGATTCTTTGCCTCCACTTTGAAGACCATTTCACATCGATGATGCAATGCAGCATTGTACTAGATTCAACACTGCATGGTACAATAATAGTGTAAATAGTGTGTGCAATCAGGAATGCACAATACTTTTGGATGTTATAGAGCATTGTGTCACAGAACAAACTAGATATCTACTCCCACTATCATTTAAAGTGTAATGCAAGGATGATGCCAAAGACTGAAAGTGATATTTATAGAGCGCCCTCTATTGTCCTTTATATAGGCCTTTGTCTTTTGCTTTGCTCTGTATTTCACCTATGGTGCAAGTGAAGTTAGTAGACATAACGCTTTTGATACGAATTAAAATTAGTTTCAGAGGACCTTGGCTAATATATTGTAATTAAAGCGAAATCGCTCCGTCGGTTAGAGGTTATAAATACGAAATTGTGTTTAACATCGGTGTCCAATAGTCACTACTCTTGATAAATCAATCTCATGGTCATGTAACACATTGTTCTCACCGTACGTTTATTATCGCATCACAAAATCAATTTCGAGGGAGATGGGCTTCAGTTTTTCATTCATTCATTCATTCATTCATTCATTCATTTGTTGCCGTATAAAGAAAAAAATAATAATACATAAACTACTTATCGCTATCAAAAGTCAAAAGTACAAAAATACGACACTAAAGTGACAATTTTGGAATCCCAAATAGCTTTTCGCCTGTCAAGTTTTGCTCCACCTCCGAAATTCTTGTTCATTTAATACTACAATGAGGGCTAATAATTTCTTTACAAATTAAATTCTAAACACACGAAAAGAAAGGATAACATAAGCAGCGTAAGCAAGTCTTCAAGAAATTGCCACATTATTATGATGGCTAATCTAAATTTCTTCAACTAGGTATTGTCATATAGCAGAAACGATATTTTATGTGAGGCTTTCAGATATGCAGCTAAATTATCCCATGTGCATCTACGTAGTTACAACTGTAACAGCAAATTGACCCGCAGCTCTGAGCATTTACGGAATAGATACATTTCGCTGGAGTTTGAATCTTGTATGTCTGTTGTATTCACTTTAAACTTTGAATAGTCACTAAGGTGATAAGGAAGGCTTCCAATGTATGGATCAAAAACAAAACTTCCCATACAAAGTTTATGAAGCATATATAAGAACAAGAACACCAGCAGGTTCCTCAAGCAATGGAAAGACGGATCTCTGAAGTCAGAATAGGTCATACAGTGTACATACACTTTCTGAACATTGAAGTGGTCTGTAGATAGGTAAAATAAGTACTTCCAAAACTTATAGTCCATACATTTGGTTTGGTTGAATAAAAACATGGAAAGTGATGTACGAATATGTTGGGATACGACATTTTTAATTAGAATAAAATTACCCATTTTTATTAATACAATTCTCTACATATGGTCTTTACATGATAAGTATTAATCAAAGCATAGACAGTAGAGGTGGGGGAGAGATGATGGTACAATATAAACGATTTAATACCTAAGGCATCACATTTTTCAAAGTGGCGGATTCATTGATTAGTTAAAAATACAGTAAACCAGCATAGGACAACTTTGTCGGATGTCGACCGATAGCTGAACACATGATTGCACTTGATCTATAATGTAGGTGTTTTTTAGCAACAATTACAACTGAAGAAAGTGGAAGATATTTTCCAACACAGAGTTGTGGCACCGAATAGAAACTCAATGTGGGAGAAGATGCATTGACGGCCAAACTGACAGAAAAATTGAGACAAACAGATACAGACAATTCTGTGCACATTGCATCTTTCTACGTAGAACATCATTCTTATGTTTATGGTTGTTTCTTTTGAAACGCATGCTTTACCGAAGTAAAAATACAATTACATGCAGATTCGTTATCGTCTTTCGATAGCAATGACAAGTCGTTCATTACTGATTGTGTCTACTTTCTTATGTAATGCAATCTTTATATAGTTCTGCTATAGTTGAAAGTTACAGCACCTAAAAAATGCATGAGAACCAAAGTGGCTGGACAAAGTGTCGCATCGGGCGTTGACACACGTAGCAGAAAAGTAACCCCCGTACGAAAAGCCTCTATATAAGGCTGTAAAGGGTCTCTTCCTAGAATAAGTTTCAAAAACATGACCCAACGCCCCTTGTAATAACTTAAGGGTTCCTTTCCTATAAAAAATAGCGCTGATTGCAAATGATGTCATTTTTCTTTCATTAATATGCACAAATAAAAATTTATCGGCATTTTCCGCTAGAATGGTAACAGTAAACCTGCCAGTGTAACAACGGATACTAAAAGTCACATTAATTCGCATGACTTTATGGCTCAGACTACTGGCTGCAACAACAGCCGTGCATGCAACAACAAAATTTGCAGCGTTGTCCGATGTCGTGCAGTTATATTTAGTAACAAACCTGAAATCGTCATCAGCGCTATTCATCATGTGTATGATATAAAAGACTAAACTTTTACTCAAACTTTCATCAATCAAACTTTCAACGATTCTCTTTCATAATACAAACTGTCCAAATGTTGATACTAGAAAACGCATTATCCAAATTTTTAATGATATTGAAATTCAAAATGGGCTTCCACCCTGTGTTATTTCTAAGGGAGAAAGTAAAGTTCCCGATTTCCACAAAAATGAGCCAGCGAAAACATTTTTTACTGACAAACTCAAAATAAGCTTCTTCAAGTGGTGGGGAAATATTATTGTAAAAGTTGAGAGTCGAACATCTGCTCCGAGTCGCATTCTACCGAAAAGGCCGTCGTAATGAGTCAGTCGGCATATTTCTGTAGTACGAATACAAGCTTAAAACAAGAAATTGAAGGCCGGGGATCTGTAAATAAGCAAATGCAGGAATTTAAAGAAAAACAGACAAAGAAACAGACAAACAAATAAAACTTAACAGACTTGTTTTTGTCAAAGTGAGATCCATCAATAAAGCTTGCAACTCGTCCACAATATTTCGGCGAAAGCACAGACCTGTGCAGTTTTGCGGACTATAAGACACATTTGACAAATAGTAATGCGGCCAAGGATCCGTTGTCGACAAAATAGCAAACATACAGAACACAATATGGGTTAAGAATTTCTCTGATTTTCCCTATATATCTGTCACCGTAAATTACCTTTGCAATAACAATACTTTGTGATGTATGGGTGTTCCGCCGCGATGCATTTTGGTTGATCACCGTACAGGTTGATTCTGCTGATGTCTTTCTCCACTGAGAAGTCACGTGATTGTGCGTTGTCATTGTTCCTTCAAATACGGCTTGTCCGGGGACGGTTTCTATGACGACTTGGTAGCTGACCTTGACGTCAAGGAGGTCAATTCGTGAAACTGAGCGAAAACCGCGCACAAGCTGGTAATCATCAACGCTGCACGCATAACGCAACACCTGAAGGGGAAAAGAAAGCTCTATAAGTATTCAATATTGAATTGGTGATAAACTACAAGATGTGATACGTCATAAATTTACGAGCCAAAATAAACCTTAAACCACTGTTAGTTTACGATATCAAGAACAAAGGATAATACACGCGCCATTCATCCTCGAGTGAGTGATCCGCACATGAGAGACGTAACTTACTTTGGTTTTGATCTTTTTGTTATTAAAAATACTAAAATACAAGACCTTGTAGCTTCGGATAAGAATAAGGTTGACTTCTTGACCTCTGCACTTCGACCTTCTTTACAATCGCAACACTAAGTGTAAGTCCTTTAACTATTATGTGTGATTAATATCAAGCCATCCTCCATAGGCAGTGGAATGCATGTAAACCAAGTTATATAATCAGAGATCAATCGTTGGATCTCGGGAAAGCGTGCTAAAAGTGGCAAAAATAAACAAACGAAAAACATCCCAAATAACTAACAAAATTCAAATTTTCAAAAACACATACACACAAAAGAAAAATACAAGAAAAGCTTGCACAGTTTTTTCAACCTTGCTGCGTCTCCAAAATATTCACATGACATGAAAATAACAATGAGGTGTTTAATGGTTCTACTCCGGAATAAAAGGGACGCGATGCGTTCTACAAACTCAATACGCCCAAGAGATCACGTGATCGCGGTACAAACAAACCCACATGTGCACTTACGCGTGTGAAAATACATGTTCGTCTATGCGCGTTTACACACGTGGTTTTGTTTGTACCGTGGTCCATTTGAATTCCAGGTTTGACCTATTCACGAACAGAAAGTTTTGCATGCTTTTAGTTGTGCTTAAAAATTTGCCAATTCGAGGAAGGGAAAGGGTTTTCCGATCACCTCACACCAAAGGTAGATCCGTCCCTTGGTAATCATATCCATAAATTATTCTCTCGAAATTCTCAACAGCGAAACCGTTACGTTTCGTTTTTAGATAATATTGGTAATGTTAGTGAATGATGATACCTTGTCATTTGGAGCACCTATGAGGGCGCTTTTCACATCTGACAGACTCAGTTCAGCACAGTACTCTCTGTACGGCTCTGTCAGATTATTAATATGCTTTAACAATGCTCTAGAAGCTTTTACAACCTGAAACGAAGACAAAATATTTACTGTTGGTGAAAATGAAAGTCAACCGCGGTTCACTTGGCCGTAGTGGTGGGTTTGTTTCCAGGCTTCATTTAATCTCATGTAAACAAAGACCGGTACATATTCGCGGTCGTTTCTCAACTGATATCGCCTGCTCAGCACAACTGCTTTAATGTTATTCCAAAATTCGACAAGACAAACGTCCATGGCCACACATTTTAATCTCTTGATGTTTTCAAAGTTATGGTTCACATAGATATTTTTATTTTAAATTCATAACAAAATTTACTGTCAACGATACTATAAAATTTACATTACAATTTTGAAAATATCGCCCGGTACTTTGCACAAGTATACACACACACCACACACACACACACACACACACACACACACACAAATGATTGCATACCTTGTTTAACTAACAATGCATGTATTTTATGTAAATCTGCACCATACAATGTACAATATAAACTCTCTCTCTCATGTAGGTATGAAGTACACCTAAAACAGCGAAAATATTTCTTTAGATATATAAATATCACCATGGTATAGAGTATTAAGAAGTATTTTATGATGGGTATCACAGACTAATAGAAGAAACAGATTTGCAACGCGGCATGGTTTTCGTTCCATGGTCGTCTCGGTAGACTATGGCCTTTTCATATTAAAATGAGCTTCACAGGTGTTAGATTTTTTTGAAACCTTTGTTCGTGGTTGATAATTGCACGAGATTATGCAAAAAGTACGACGAGATGGCATCGTGCTGCCAGTCGCGTAGCAACCATACTTACTTTGTGAGCTCTCAGGGCAGAAACGCTGCTTCACGCCAATCAAAACATAACACGCCCGCAGTTTCATAAACACGTCCTTCAATGACCAACTTTTAATAGACGATATGACTGACCGTAAACCATTGAGTAAAACCAGACAATATCGATAAAAGATTTTCAAATTGGTTGAAACCACACTCATTATATATCATAATAATATGAGAGGAATTTTTGAAATGGTAACACTCACTTTCCCGAAGCTCAAAACTTTCCTGATCTGAGCGAAGGGTAACACGACTGTTCTTCAAACCACAGTCCCTCTATCCACCGGTCGGGATCGTGGATAGAGGGACTGTGTTCAAAACCAGCTTTCATTTGTAGAATTCGAGCAAGGACAGAAAATCGACGCGATTCGCTGACTAATTTACACCTTGGGCAGGCTTTGGCTGAATTGCTTTCTTTAGGGAACAATATCTTTTGCTGGGGAATTTGTAATAAGGACCTTTCCATGGATTGGCCAAGGTCCAGTCATTTGCAAATGTGCGTGTACCTTTTTATCTTTACGATGACCCGTGCCACAATCCCACTCATACGGTGATCTATCGCTTGTCCTGCATGTACTATATGCAATGTGTCTCTCTAGTTGTGTTCAAGCAAAGACCTCGGCACGACATTGCCTCAACGGTCGAATTTATTGTATGTGAACCGGGACTGATTTCAATTGACTATAGTTGGTAAGTTATCGGATGGAGGACATACCGACAAGTTTTTAGCATTTTCCAACATAATTGACTCATACTATAGGTTTCATTTAACTCTGTAATTCTGAAACTGACATTGCTCCATTTGTACGGTGAACACCACAATTCGATGTGGTTTTTTGTTCAAATGTGATATGCACTGTTGCAGAACTTGAAGACAATTAGCAGAGCGGTAATACGCGTGACCATAAGGCCTTCTAAAAATAATATAGTATACACCCTAGAGGAAAACGGTTTTTTCTGTAGGGTCTCTGTTTCCACGGTATGACCAAAGACCCATTTATCTCTGGTATGACAAAACTGGGATCGTGTTGTCTTTCCCTTTAACTACCGAGTCTACCCCATCGCCCTGTGTCGTCTGCGCCTTTGCTGTCGACATCATCATTTACGGGCTTTTGCCCGCCAGAATATTTGATTATCCCTTCCTGCCAAATTTTGAGGACATTGAGTTTGACCTCCTTGACCTTCAAAGAAGACTTTTCAGTAATGACACCATTCCACAAATAACATCGCAAAAGTTATGCTAATTTGATAACGAGCAATGTCCGCGCTGAGATAGCTTTTGTTTTTAAATAATTGGAATTTAATGGGAACGGAGACATGAAAATGAATTCGAAAAGTACGTACGCAAGTGTAATCAGAACAGCACTTAAAATGATAATCCTTATTAGCTGGCAGCGACGAAAATTTCATTCGTCAGACTCATAAAGTATTACTGAACAGATTCATTTCTGTTAAATTGCATTATGTCGAACAAAGAAACTCTAACTTTCATTGTTGTCAAGTTATCATTTATTGCCGCAAGAATATAGAACGAACATTTTTTTGTGACAGTCTATAACAAGCATGATTGTAAAAGAGTCATTCTGTGATTCTAGTAGTGTAAGACAAGTCTGTGATTTCAGTTCAGTTCAGTTCTGTTAATGGGACTAAAAATCCTTTTTGAATTCTGATCATCCATATCTCCACCTCTGGAATTTGTGAATGTTTGAGAGGATAACGCGATGACCTTGTGTTCTGCTTTCATCTGAAGCGCGTGAGTGGTTTGTGCTCTGTATATGGGAGTTTCTCCCGGAATTCGACAGAAAATATGACACGATACTGCGCAGACTCGAAGGCATCGCGTTCGATCACTGGGAAAACCTGACGTGGGCTGCAAATATAAATGGGTTTCTATGAAATAGGAAAGACACAAGAGAAACTGTTGCAAATGATTTTATTTTTAAAAATTCCCGCATTGTATCAAGTCCATGATTCTTGCATAAAAGTGCCATAGGCTGTATCTTCTAGCTATAACTTTTGTTTTGTGGTTTCCCCACACTTTCTGCATGAATCCCTGAACTGTAACTTAAAGCCATGTATTTAGCATATTAACACAACCTATATGAGTATAATCTCCATTGTTATTGTTGAAAATTGTATTCAAGTCCGAACTAGAATGAACAATGATCACTGCACACTTAAACGCTGTGTCGACAAAAAGAATACTCGAAATTTCAGCATGACAGACGGATTAGGGTCAGACACGGTAGTTGATATACTGAAGCAGAATACTGAAAAAATTGCCACAAGTTACAGCTTATGTCCTTTAACCACTTGCGTGAACTTTATCAGAACTTGAACAAGACTATAGCTATAGATTAGCTGCTCAGGTTGCTATAGTTTGAAAAGAAATGCAGTGCATTGTGGCGAAATTTCAAATTAAAGGCGTGATACTGTCAAAAGTTGTTTGCTATGTCGCCCCGTGGAGGTCCAATCACGGTTGCACTGAGATTGGTAATAATGGAGTATTCGAATCGCAAATGACCTGCGCTTATGTTTCGGAACTGCCGCTTTGGACTGCATACTGCTACTTCAGCTTGCAAAAATAAAATTGCAGACATTGGGAATGTACATTTTGCAAACGGAATTATGACGAGAGATACATCGGTCGTTACAGCAGGTGGACCGCTAATTTGTCCACCTAATTGCCTGTAAACAGGTACGAAATCACCACTAATAACAACGGATTTGGTGAAACCATAATAACGAAAGAATAAACTAACTTATGTGTCTGCAGTCTTACTCATATGTGGTCCCCTGCCCCTTTTAATGCAGCAATGGCAATAATGCCCCATGGAAATTATCGGTCTTTTTGAAAAAGAATAAGTTTACGATACAAAACTGACCATATCCTATGTACTACTAATTATCAGTTTGTTGTTTTTTTAACAAACTGCTGTGAAATGTGACAGATAATTGCCAAATCTTTCCCCTGACGTTTGCGCATAGTACCCTTCCAATTCTCTGCCTCTGTACGACCAGTAACCTCACCGCAGTCTGAGTGACGATGCACCGTACTCTCTATCAACAAACAATCATTTAATATCATTTTGATTCATTCCATCGGCGCATTGGTCTTCGTATAATCGAGCTCTCATGAGAGATGAATATCTAAAAGTATTTTGGTCGTTAATGAAATTTTTGGAGCTGCATTCAGTGTGTTAATTGTATGAATTAAAGAAAAAGAACATGTTAATTTGACGACGACGACGACGACAATGATGATGATGATGATGATGGCAAACACCTATAGACACATGCACACTGCCTTTGAATCGCAAATTTTAACATTTTAACCTGTCACTTCAAGAACAAGAACGCTGTGACTCATCTCCTATAAAGCCGAGCTTTCACTTGAAATGACCATGTCTTTACACAGCAATCGATTCCAATCATTGATTGCCAAAATACATATTTTGTATACATGTTACAGTAACAACAGTCGCAGTAAATTAAAAACAAAGCTACAATAACACCAACAAGTTGTCTCAGCCATTGATACAACATGGCCACTTTACTGTTGATAAGCTTATTTGTTTCGGTCAGCTGACGAGACAAAACAGACCCTTCCAAAGGTTGTAATGTAACTCGGTCTAATCAAAAATTATTCATATCACACCATCGGAACTACAAATGGATGGTGACGTAATGTCGATTAAATCTACAAATGTAATCTCATCTGCTTTTTTCTTACTTGTTTGCAACATTCATCTACAGGCACCTAAAACTTTTGAGAAATTTGAAAAATATAAAAATCTAAATATCCCAAATTAGTTCAAATCGTATTATATATAATCTGTTCCCCAAATCGCCTCTGTACACGCAGTCTTTTGTAAGAAAACCATAGGGACCAAGAAATCTGGTTGTTGTGTTTTTTTGGTTGCTGTTGTTGTTGTTGCTATTGTTGTTGTTGCTATGCTGTTGTTGTATATAGTACAGGAAGAGTGTACGCAGGGCGTGAGTTGCGTTGGCTTAAATAATGATAGCGTCCTTGTAGTGTTTCTTATGACATCTACATCACTTTGAAACAACATCCACTGGGCAAAATGCTTGTATACAACAGTATATACACATATACCCATTCTTTACGTGTGTCAAATACGTTAAGTATACACGTACGTATACTAATAAAATGCAAAACTAGAGTGTACACTTAATGTGCAAAGATGCATTGCGTATACTCATGATCTGCATAAAAATACGCTATGATTATTAACGTATTAGAATGTTCCATATACAAAGATTTACGTAACGTAATCTAACTAATTTTCTGTACCACATACGTAAATATACATAAATATGCTAAGTGCATATCAAGCGTTTTTTCCAGTGATCATAAAAAAAGTTCTGTTCGTCGATTTTTATTGTCAACAAACACATTAGCACGACTAATATATACATAAACAGCAGTACAAACAACAACAATAAGAACAACCAGATTTCTGGATCCTAATGGGGAAAACACCGGCTCATCAACTTTGGGTTTGCTCATTCCGTTTTATGCTGAGTAACAGTCAAATTTCTTTTATCAAAGTAAAAGAATGAAAATATATTGCGGCAAAAGTACATCTACCAAGAACTCAAGAAAATACACGGTTAAGCTTTCTTTTACCTTATTTTTCTTTTTTCATAAAGCTTTAAAGATGAATGACTCAGAAAAAATCAACAAGCGGAAACCAAAAGTACAGGAGCGGACGTAAAAGTTTCTCTGGCGGGTGACATGAAATGTCAATCATACAGTAAGTCGTTAATAATAAGCGAAAACGGCATTTACAATGTAATTAATGATACAAGTATGACGTAAGTCATTTGCCTGGCAATGTAGACTGTGTAAAGGTTATTATTTGCAACTTCAGGTTTTACTGTTTTGTAATATGATTACTAATAACGTTTTATTCAATCGACAATTTTAAAGGGCAACGGTGTATGGATCCAGCAGTTTGAATAAACGCTGTAACAGCCAAGTACAAGTTAACTTAATTATTTACAAAAATGAAATTTTAACTCATTTTTTCAGCAAAAATTTGCATTTCATCAGAACAAAGGAACTGCAGTGCTTGTTAAATACTGTAAAATTTTTTAAAAGCGGCAAACAAGGTTTAAGCATGCGACAGTGGAGATCCCTTTTTTCTCATCAATACCCACTGTTTATAATTGTTATGTCCATGGCAAGATATTTTAAATTTGGATGCATAATGACATGATATAAATTACATTACAAACACATTAGATATTTTCTCACGCCCAAACTTTAACAAATCTATAGCCGAACCCACTGTAATTTCTATTGCTAGTATTAACTGTCGACCGTTGGTTCATTAAAATATGTAAAGTGGAACAACATTTATGGCTTAATTTTATGTTCATTGGTATGCAAATTGACCGCCGCCGTTTATCCAATCAATGGTCTCTTATGCTTAGGATGTTACGTCGCTAATTTTGCTGGTCATACAAACGTGTTTAACAGTGTTGGCTTATCCAGGCCACTGATGTCCTTGTCAATTCTGACATAAGTTTGTGATTCTTGGGTAAGTTGACGCATTTCAGCCACTTATATTTGTATAATATGTTGATGTTTTTTTTGCTCAACTGAATCCCGTCGTTCCGGTTAAGCAAAGATTTTGTATATTCTATACTTTCCCACTTTGTAATAACGAAGTCGCTATACGTCGAGGCTAAATCGCATAAAATAACAAAAATGTCCATTTTCATCTCTTCAAAACCGATTTTTCGGTGTAGTGACAACGTTTGTGATTACCACGAAGATGGTAAGGTCCCTTGTCACAAAAACATAAACGTATTTATTTAATGAGTCGTCCTTTAATGTTGATCTATTTTGAAAATTTTGTTTGTTTTGTTTACTTTGTCATTAATATACTTTTACATCTCTCTGCAATATTTATTTTCTGCCATTTGCTGAAAGCCGATGGAGACTGAATCGATATTAATTTAGCTACATCGAAAAAATAGTACCTGTTGAATGTCCACAAGGTGGTTACGTTGTATAAAGTTATATTATTTATGTTTTGTTTTTTAAATAGATACCTTGTTTTGCTGCAAAATCGTGTTGAAATAGTGCTTGATGTACATCTATCTCTTCGACACAAACCCTGTTTGTATAATGTCCAATTTTATTAATGGTGATTAAATTTTCATCCTGACTATAACGCAATTGTGAACAGTAATGTATATCACTCTACATCGTGCGAATACACCTTGCATTGTGTTTACAAGACCAGTTCACGACATATATGCACTAGCGATATAAAATATCAAGTTATTTTTAATTGTTATTCTTTATACAATGCAAGATCCGAGGTACATGAATATTCCACATTGATTAAGGGTCATTAGCATAGAATTTTATATACCCAAACAATGCTCATTAATGTAATCTGCATATTTGAATATCATTATACCTCGCATCTTGCACTATTAGTTATTCTCAATTGGTAATGTTATCAAAAAACTACAGCTACTGTCCCTTCGGATGTTATCTGTCTGTTTCCTATTGTCATTTAATATGTGTTTGTTGTATTATTCATTATCGGTAATAATGCATACTTAATCACACTAGTACATTACATGAAGCTATATATTATTGTACGCGAAGACGTAATTTATACGCGTGTATAATCATGGATGCATATTATAAACGGTGATGTTGGCTGGCCTACCAGTAACTTTGCTTTTCTCGAGCGTACGAGATAGTATTGACTGGTCATGCGTGGGGTTCGTGTTCACCCCGCCATGTACACGACAGCCTGCAGCTTCAATTTCGCGATCACCTTACCGTCAACGCGGCAGTCTGCTGAAAGTTAATCCATCAGGTATTCTAAGTTTAGTTTTGGATATTTATATACATGTACCGACAACTCGGCACAAATCTGAGGACACCTCGCTCTGCAAATGCACTAGTTTAATACAAACGTAGCAAAGAAGCTTGCGTTAATATGCAAGCTTTTCAACCGGTTGTGACGAATAATCCTTTGATTTTTCTCTGCTCATTATGCTACAGTAGTGCGCAACATTCCATGGTACTAGCGAACGTTCGTCGGGGCATCATTCAAATAATAATACGCTCTTAATGAGACTGATAATGCTTTTCAGAGTTATTGCATACTATTATTATGTAGCGCTTTTGATTCTAATTTTCTGTTTGAGTTCATTTCTGTTTTATTGATTGATTGTTTGTTTTTTGTGATGTTTCTTTTGGCATCGTAAATTCAACGTGTAATGAAAAGGTGTGGAATGAGGAGATGGGAAATAGTTAAGACGAGGTGGTCAACCATTTTCACCATCCACAAAGAGCCAAAAATAGTGATGAGCATTGTAGCTCTCTCCAGGGAACACTTTTTAGCAGCACATTAAGAATGCTGTAAGTTAATGAACACGGTCCAGGAGCTGGTTGAAAATTGATTGACATTTTCAAAACACACTGTTTATTATGGATTCCGCCCTTTACGTTTCGCGACTGAATCCGAAGGTCTTTCTTTGCCACGTTTACAAATACAAATCGATGTCGAAACAGCCGTATATTGTCATTTTCGTTGGATTTCATAGGACAAGACCTGTCTTACATTGGCTTTTCTCTTTACAGCGACATACAAAGTCGATAACTTTTCTACAGTCGCATTTCGAGTCGCATTTTGACTGACACTTATACGCGCCAAAAATATCGAAGCAAAATGCTCGCTACCGCTTCTCCAACTCGAGAGACACACAAATATCAGTATGAGCGTAACTTGGGCATGAAGAAAAAAAACTGTTCATAAACATAAAAATTAGTAATACTTTTATTGAAACAAAATACACGCGAAAAGTTACTGGTAGTAGGCTTGTCTATCCGATTTCGTTATTGCGAGCATATTCATTTACGTTCGATGACTGCGCACTATTTTATATTTTTGAAACACTTCCAAGATGCCCATTTTACCCAAAATTTGTTACCCTTAACGTTTCATTTTACATTTACGTCACGGTTTCTAAGACAAAATTCCTAATCGCATCATCCGTACCGCAGTCACTCAATTACATCGGTATCGGGACAGACATCAGATACGCAGGCTTGTCATGAGTAATCATTCGATTCAAGCAGATGTGAATCTGTCTCTCCGAACATACGCAATATCTTGTTTAAACGAGTCAATAGCATTAACAGTAAATTCTAGCAAATTTTCTGGCAACTTTATTAAGCATTTCTGACTTGCATGACGTACATGTCAGTGGGAATCTTTACGTACAAGGTGAATTTCATTAGCCATGATCGGGTTTTAAAAGCTTTGAGGCATCTAATTTTCTTGACAAAAATAAATCGTCATATATCTTGCCACCTTTGGCTAATTCATCAAGGTACACGGCGATAAGATCTAATTGGAGAAAATCTCTCGATCGGGGGACCCACTCAATGTCAAAAAATATCCCGATCGGGGAGTTTAAATAAGTGATGTTTGAAAATGGTGATCTATGATATCCTTGAAATAAATTTGACGTAATAATTACTAATGAGGTCAATCTGTGACGCTAGAATACAAACTTATCATGGTGTAAGCGACGACTTACAGCATGGTGATCTATGATATCCTTGAAATAAATTTGACGTAATAATTACTAATGAGGTCAATCTGTGACGCTAGAATACAAACTTTATCATGGTGTAAGCGACGACTAACAGCATTTCGGACCATCATTGATAAATGTGGAAATATACAAATGAGAGGCCAATTGTGAACTTTTCTGAACAATGCAATGGTTCTCAACATACCCTCATATTTGATAATAAACGCCTCATTGTGTACTGACTTGTGCGCAAAAGTATTTTTTCTAAAGTTGTCTCCTAAGATCTGATCTCAAGCTAGATTCAAGATTTCTAATGATCGATGAATTTCGTCCATTTGGTTTAGTATACCCTAGGTCCTTGCAGTATAGCCCTACCCTTCTGTACCCGTTTAATAACCCGCAGAACTACCCGTTTTATTGAGATTAGTTAGTACAGGGAGCTAGGGAATGGAATAAGTTTAAAACAGAAGTCAAATCTTCTGAGACATTTGTCTCTTTTAAAAGCATTTATTGAAAACAATAATGGGCAGAATTTTTATTTTTTTCTTGTTTTTCCTCTTACATGTGGCAGATGTTATATATTGTAATTTGTATTTGTTCTTTTGAAAATTGTTTTTATTGTTTTGTATTTTAAATGTGTTGTAATGTCGAGGGCCCTGGGGGAAATAAATTCTCTCTCTCTGGAATTTACCGGGCTACCTTTATTAAATAAAGCCAAATAAAGAAAAAAAAACAGATATGAACTGAATGTGCTCACGTGTTTTAAAACAGACTCATTAATAGTCAGTAAACAGACTAGAAAATTTTAGCATTTACTCATCTTGACCTACTAATGTAACCGCTTAATGGATGACTTTGATTTGACAAAATTACAAAATTAGTTATAACGCATTGTAATTGACTGCCGATGACTCGACATGTATTGACATTTATCAGACACTACAGGACGCATGAAATAATACAGTATGACATGAATTACTGCATACTTTTGACTTTTATGACGTTGTGTAAAACAATTGTACCTTTGACCTGTCTCATATTAAAGGGTATAAATCAACGAGCAAGGACATGTAACGAAACATTTTATTTGTTTTATTTATTTAAACTTTATCTATTAATCTCGATAACTCCTAGGTTACGAAAACCTCTTTTCATGGAGGCGGAGACACAAAAAGACATAAACACAAAGACAATCAAACATTAAAAGAGACACTGTACAAATCACGCAAGAAATGATACAGTGCGTAAGAAAACAGCATTAACAAGTTTCGATGTACTTAATTAATAAATAATTATGACTAGCATTTTTAAAATCATTAACATCTGCCTGCTCCCTAAGATAAAAAGGTAAATTATTCAATTCAATTGCACCTGTTACTTGAAATGACTTTCTGAAAAACTCTGTTCTGGCTCTTGGAATGTCTAAAAGATGCTTATTTGCAGATCGTAAGTTTCTCGAAGGACGGTATTCGTTAAAAAGCTCATTAATATTGCTTGGTGCGAGCTTTTTCTTAGCTTTAAAAACTAGGACCAGCCTGTTTAATTGAATTTTAAAAGCGAGTGATAACCATCGTAATCTATGAGAAAGATCCTTGGTTGGCACTCTGGAATCAGTATCAAGAATAATACGAATTGCACGTCTTTGTAGACGCTCGAGAATTGTATGATGTTGAACCCCAAACAATAGATCAGTAACAAAGGTAAGGTAAAATAAAACTACTATAACATAATCTTCCTTGAATATAGAGTCAAGAATCGCTTGACTCTTGATAAAAGGTATAATTTGGGCTTAACTGTAGATTCAATCGATCGAATATGGTCAAACCAATCTAGTGTATGGTTTATCATGACACCAAGTAGTTTTTCGCTCTTAGCACAGTCTAAATTTATATTATTTACAGAAACAGACAGAGACTGCGCATTCAAGTGAGAACGTTTGTGCGCAGATGCTATTAACATAGACTTTGATTTGTTTGCATTTATACATAATCTATTGTTCAAGCACCAGTCACTCATATTCGTAAGATCTGTGTTAAGTGCCGTCATAATTTTGCAATATTATTACCAGTAACATAAATTGTGGTATCATCAGCAACTGATGTTGATTTTGAGTTTACAATACAGTGGCAAATTATTGACGTAGGTAATGAATAGTAGAGGGCCGAGAATCGATCCCTGTGGAACGCCAACCTCCAAATTTGTGATGTTAGAACAGCGACCTTGATTTTAAAAATTGTTTTCATGAAGTCAAATAGGATCAAAAAGTGACAATGCATGATCTGTACATCCGTAAAGCTGAAGTTTTGAAAGTAAAACATTATGACTGACAAGATCGAATGCCTTACTTAAATCTAACAGGACAGCACAATCACATTTCCTTGATCAATGTCAAGTGACCAACTGCTTACCAAAGTAGTCAGCGCAGTTTCACAGGAATGGCCTGCTCGGAAACCCGATTGGTTATTGAGAAAAAGGTTGTTGTATTCCATGTAAGAATTAAAACTATTGTGAATATGACGTTCAAAGATTTTAGAAAGAACAGGCAGAATACTAATTGGTCTGTAGTTACTTAATATATCCTTTGACCCTTTCTTATGAATAGGTGTAACTCTTGCTACTTTCCACACAGACGGGAAGTATGCTTTTGAAATAGGGCAATTGAGGACATTTGCGACAGAAGGTGCTATTACACCTGCTGAGAATCGGAGAAATTTTACTGGAATGCAGCCAGTACCCTTGACTTATTTAAACTTAAAGAAAATAGTTGACACGTGACGTAATCCATTGTTATAGGTGGAATATCAAAAAGAAACAGGACTTTTGCGCATTTCGACTAGCTCGCTAAGTTTGTCGTGGCTGTTGTTGGGGTTTGAAATCAAGCTGTTCGCCAATAACAAGTCATCTACGACAGACTTGAAGTAATCATTAAAACGAATTTGCTATCACAGATGGATCACTGACATAACTTTGGTCAATAAGGAATTTATCAGAGCTAATACTTTCTTTGGCGGTACAATGTCTTTAAAAGCCCTCCAAAATCTATGAATGTCCTTCTGATCGTTTGAAAGGAGATTGTTATAATTGCAACGTTTAGCACTGAATAACAATTTCTTCACTCTTGATCGCCAATATTTGTAAGTCACAAAGTTTTTGTTCTTATTAATTTTGTCACGAGTACGAATGGCGTCTGCTATTTATGAATTCCACCATTCGGGTCGACATGGATGACGTACACGTTTTTCTTTAATAGGAGCGTGCTTATCCAAGACTGTTAAAAGAACTCCATCCATGAACTCAACATATTTTCTGGCATTCAATCGATTCCAATGTGGACCAGGGCATAGATTGTAAGTCTGACAAAAGAGTATCCGCATCAAAATTTTCATGCTGCGATACCATATGGTGTCATGTTATTTTTTAGTATGGCTGCTAACCTACGAGTCACACAAACTGGTATATAAATGGTCACTTATTTTGTATTGAGGTACAAAAGACTGGGTTATAGTTTCTGGATGAGAAACAAAAATGTGGTCAATTAGTGAGCTCGTGTTGCCATTAATTCTTGTTGGTTGATTGATCAATTGTGTATAACCATACGGGTCAGTCACAATCAGGGTGCTCTAGACAGATTTCGACATGTTACGCTCTAATATAAAAAAATGTTGAGCAAAATTTAATGGAACATTGTTCTTAATATGAAACAAACAGTAGAACCAAACAGGCCCCATCGAAAAAATGGAGTTTTTGCGATGATTTTGAGCTGAGCAGTGAAAAAAGTACCCTAAAAATGGGTCAAAATGGGTGTTACGGTGTTTCATCTGAAAAAGCACATTTTGTAAACTCATTTTTTGAAACTGTTATATATTTTTTTTCATTATTCAGAATATTTAAAGTATCATATAGCATTCCTTCTTTCTTTTGCAAGTTATTTCATCTGAAGACATGGATTTAATGGAAATGGCGTGATAACAAGTGAAATTTTTGTGTCGTTACGCTTTTTATATTTTGACAACAGCATTGATTTATCTCTCTATTATAACTTGGAAAACATTACCCTAGAATGTTTCCTAAAACATCTTTTTGATTGGAAGACCAACTGTGATAAGTCGTACTAAATGTTTAAAGGGTCAACGTATCGATTATGAATGTCAAATCATGATAATTGCCCACATTTTTGTCCCAAAATTTTGTAGTGTCCGTGACACCCTCATAACTTTTAGCCATATTCAGATAGTAGAGATCTGATGTCACTAGCCAAAGTGGCCCTGTTTGCCTTCCTTATGTGTTAGAAAAATATAATCCATTTACCACTTGTATTGTTTCAGTATATCAAAAAGGGGCCAAATGTAGTGTCCGTGACAGCCGTAGTGTCCGTGACACCAAATCCATACATTACTTGTTACAGTGATTTAAGCTGGTAATTCTATTGTTTACCAGCTGAAGTTACATTTTTACAAGAGAGTAACTTAGTTTTTGAGTAAGACATCAAATGAAATATATTAAACCAGTGAAAGATGTTTTTTCTACCTTTTAAGATTATAATGTTAAAAAACGGTCCTATGAAATAACGGTATAGGGGTTTAAAAAGGAACAGAAATAGTGTTATCAGTTATTTCCCAATATAACTTTAAGATAGAAATGTTATTTATAGTGAAATTAAGGCAAAGCACTGAACAAACTTATTTACTTTCACATTAAACCACTTCCCATTTGCAACTGGCTTCATGTCACGGACACTACACCTAACAAGTGTGTTAACCAGTTTTTACTGCATTTACATTTAGATTCACCTGACATCTGAAGTAACTTCATAGACCATAATAATTTTTTTAAAAACAAAAGAAAATGTGTTTTTGAATTATATAAGGGGGGAAAGTGGTTGCAAATCTGACTACTTATGATGATGCTGCAGTAGTGTTAGCCCCAGTATAGATCTCTGTCAAATATGCATATAAGGGGAGGGTTTATGTCCCTTCAAATCACTTTTCTCTTTTAATCCTTTGTTTGCATTATAAGGCTGTATTATTAGTGTTTGATGAAATTCCAGTCGTGTGTTGGTTGTTTAGTGAAAGCTATGGTGAGACATAGTCGGATCTATCATGTGATGTCTATTAATGCTGTGATCCTGAAATCTGTTCGGAAACCCAAGTGTGTGGTTTCTCCTCAGTCGCAAAGTTCTGTCTTTCCTAAGTTGTTGGGTCAGATATTTTGTTTTTGTTATACTTGTTGATGTTTTCACGTGTTATTGGCTTCAAATAACATCAATATTTCTATATTTTTATCTTGTGTTGAGATTATTGTTAACGTTTTGTCTCTTTTTGTGAACTTTGTTTTGACAAGTGTGTCTTTTATGTTCTTGTTTCTTTTTGTGGGTTATTATTGGGTGGTTTGGGAAAAGGATTTTTAATGTTTTGTCCTTATCAAGTTCCTGCTAGTATTTTGCAAGACTTTCTTTCAAGTCTTTGGGCTGTTCAACAATGAACTCTACCGCCAAATATGTGGCTGTTTAATGGGCTGAAATGCATTGCCATGATTGCATTTCATAAACTGGAAATGGAAATCATCTCTGAATACCAAAATGTGATTCACTTTTGGAAAAAATTCAGAAATGACATTTTCATAATTTTTACTGGAACACAAACCAACTGGCAGAGTTTAGCTATAGAATAAACAAAATGCACCCACATTTAAATTTACAGTTAAGAAATCACTAGAAAAAAATAACATTTCCCGACTTCAAAATTTGAAGGGCCAAGGCACAACCAAGTAAATATTTTGAATATTAAAACCTACACAAAACTAATTGGAACACTCCAATACCTGGACAGAGAATCATGTTACCCAAATCAAATTTTAAAGGACTAATTGAAGGTGAAATTCTCAGATACTTCTGTACATCCAATGACCCAAACGATTTCAAGGAGAGAGTTGATTTCTTTACAAGCAAATTAACTTACAGAGAATACACGGAAAAAATAACTAGAATTACAACAGAAATCAAACACAGGAATTGAACTCAACAAAAAGTACAAGAAAAATAAAGAAGGAAACAAAAATAATCTAATCTTCACAACAACATATAGGCCATAAACTAAAACAAAACACTTGAAAGAAAGTCTTGCAAAATATTGGGAGGAACTTGAAAAGGACGAAACATTAAACACCCTTTCCCTGAACCCCCAATAACAGCCTGCAAAAGAAACAAAAACGTAAAAGACACACTTGTCAAAAACAAAATTCACAAAACAATCTCAACACAAGATAAAATATGGAAATATTGGCTTTTTTTTAAGCCAATAACACATGAAAACGACAACAAGAACAAGCATATAAAAATCAAAATATCTGACACAGGATCACAGCATTCAAAAGACACCACATGCTAGATCCAACTATGTCTTGCCAAAGCTTTCCATAAACAAACAGCACAAGACTGAAATTTTATCAAACACAAATAATACAACCTTATAATGCAAACAAGGGGATAAAAGACAAAAAAAACATTACGGGACATAAATCCTCCCCTTATATACATCACTATTGACAAAGATCCGTAATGGAGCCCACACTACCGCAGTACCACCATAAATAGTCAGCTTTGCAACCTCTTTCCCCTTATACACAATAGATGCTGACCAAATACTTAAAATACTCAAGTCACCTACAAATATCACTATGAGTGGCAAGAGAGTATTATATTATACTCTTCATGACTTTAATTAGACTTCTGATATAGAGAATTTGTGTTTAATATCGTCTTTTAAAACTGGTAAAGAAGTTGCCCCTTTGATTATTCAAATGTGTAGTGTCCGTGACGCTACTGAAATACAGATCACAATAATATGTTGGAAACCAAATGTTCAGTTAATCATTTATTGTTCACTTTATAGTGTTAATAGGACAGTTTTGTATAGTTTAGCATTTTCTACATACCGGTTATCATTGTCTACATACCAGTTATCGCGAGAATTTTTGCATTCAGTGTTGTATTTCTGATAAAATTTTCTGGTTATTGAAAAATACCATTACTAAAAATATTCTTTATGTCAAACTTCCTTAAAAATATGTTTTGATTTGTTTGTAATCAATTCTTGTCATAATTTACTGTTTTTACAGGTTTACTGGTTATAATAAACAATAGTTTATTTCACACACATATTCCGGAATGTGTAGTGTCCGTGACGCTTTTACCATACTGCAAAAATGACTAAAAAACTAACAAAAAATGAGCAAAATTTTGCTGCAAATACTATTAATGTTTCTAAAGACTTCAACAATTGCAGTAAAAAATAATTTAAATGTACTAAACGGCAAATCTATAAATTAGAGGAATCATAAGCTCATTGGGAGAAAAAAATGAAAAATTCTTTTTTGTTCGTAACAAATCATTTTGCAGGAAATCATGCAAAGCTGGGTAAAATCCTGATACATTCATCTACTTTCTACAACAGATGTATATATTTTCTGGTTAAACTTTTAAAAACAATATTTGTACAAATGTTGTATAGTCTACTATGTTATTTCTCCATCAACTCATAATATTTTGTAGTGTCCGTGACGGTGTGTCAACACAATAAAGAACTGGTTGCCATGGAAATACTGAGAAAGTATGGTTCACAACTTTCAAGCAAATATGTACCAAACCTTAAGCTTTGTGAATTTAGTAAATTTAGATATGTGTCTACAAGACGAAATTTTGACAAAAGTGAAACACTCTAGAGCACCCTGATTGTGACTGAGCCGAGAGTCAACTTCAAAAAAGCGTATCCATTGCTCGCTTTTGAGGTCATTTCCCTGAATATCCACATTAAAATTCGCCTAGAATTATACATTCACTATGCTCATGGCTAATTTTATCATTATCAATTAAATGATTCCAACCGATCAGTGATATCATTATCAGGTGGTCTATAAGCTGTTAGCAGTAAAATAGGTTTAACTTTTGGCTGAATGATTTCCATAGCTACCATTTCAATATGGCTGAGCTCTAGGTCATGTCTGCGTTATATGTAATATTATTCGACACATAGACAATGACACCACCTACCCGACACTTAGTTGATGTAAATTGTGATCTATCTCTTCGAACAAAATCATATCCCGAATGAATAACCATTCATCTGCAATTTTACTGTTCAGCCATGATTCTGTCCTTGCCATAATGGAAATTTTGCTTTGTAAGTCAGTCAACAGTACTTTCAGCTCATCTAATTTGTTTGTAGTTGATTGTACATTCAAATGAACAATTTTCAAACCCTTGCAATACAGCTGGTCAAATGGTCCTGGGTGTTCTTCATTGTTCGCTGTTACTGATTGGCTGGAATTTTCATACAGATGGTCACCAGAGTAGCGGTCGAATTCCGAGTCGGAGACGTCTGAAGATATTGGTTCCCAATTTGAACAAACCCATATAGATTCATCCTTCCATAAATCCGACAACGAGTGAATGTCAACATTCACACAAGTAAGATGGAAAACGTCACTACAACCAGTGCATTCTATTTCACTTTCAAGAAACATGATTGATTTATGACACTTCCCACATGGTCCTGGGTTGTATTCGATGTCTCCAGACATGAGAAACAAAGTGAAATGTAATAAGCAATTCTGTTGCACTTGTATGTCGAAGACGATGTAGTTGCAATTGGTCCAGTACAAACCAGATTCGAAATACAGACATGAAGCCCATATTTCTCCTTGTTTATGTCATGCGATGTAGTAATAGATGAACCTATTTGGTCAAATTCTCCGGCGATGTACTCGAGTGTAGCAGTTGGTGCATTATTTCTACTTCGCTGAATGACAATGCAAGTCAGTAGGAAAATATAACCAAGATATACAAACGTAGTAGAAGCCATATTTTTCAAAACTAACAGGATCAAGTTCGGTGTACGTTGTAAAATGAAAGTTACACTAGAAAGTTAGTGGTTGTTTAGAAGTTGGCGAGTAAATCACAACAGAAATAATGCGAAAACGGTGATCCAAACCTACGTGTCCACTGTGTGTTGACGTCACAACTTGACTGCCGTAACCATGTATTGGATCGTCTTCAGAAATGCTGGTAGTGTAGTAACAAGACTTGCACAGAAAAAAGTCTACACAAAATAGACACTGGAAAATGGTGGAGTTCTGTGTAATATCGTTCATACAGCTATCACATAGGATAACGGTCATAATGCCTGTATAGTTCAGTTCGCCTAGAGAATTCAGTAGAGCAGGTGACGTTAGAAACAATGGATGTCGGCCTCCGAAACCGCGTGGTTGAAGTAAAACTCCAAAAGACAGCAAAAACTCGGATGGGAAACTCATCAGTTCAACAATTGTCCACTGGGCACACAGAAAAGTACTTAAATCTCATATAGAGCACACGAGGACAGGCAAAATAATCTTTTAGAGGATGAAATCCCAGATTTGTGGAGCGCTACTCAGAGACATGCTAGCGGTTCACACTCACAGCTGGTTTTGAGGCCGATGTCTTCCGACGTCTCCGACTCGAAACATAAGTTTGCAGACCTCAGGATAATCACTTACCAAGCAAACGACGCGGAGTGGGAGACAGATTTCTGATAAGACTAGATGTGTAACGGTCTACTGCCAGAGTAAGTATCTCTGAGGAGGATTTATTGTAGTATGTTTTTCAATATTCCTGTCAATAAACCAAATTCATACCAATATAATCGACACCCGTGTGAGGCGTGTAATATATCATATCAATACCTGTAGAAAGTTTGATCAAATGTAATGCTGAAATTTTGGAGTAATATCACTAATTACAAAGTTAATTAAATATTTTAATGAACCCTTACTTAACTCCAAACAACTAATTGATTTACACCACAATTATCTTTCTGTCAGATCAGTATCTGCAGCAGATTTCATAACATTTGGTCCAGTAATTTCGAAGTGATATGACTAATTACAAAACTTCATAAAATATGCAAATGAGCTATTTGTTAACTTGACACTGCCAAAAGCTTGTCAGTACAATTAGATATTTATCAGATCGATATCTGTACCAGATTTCACAGACTGGGGTGCCGTAATTATATACCTAATTAGAGTTATATACCTAATTACAAAGTTCATTAAATATGCAAATGACCCTCAATTAACTTGACACTTCTAAGTGCTCTACACCACTGTTAGATATCAGTCAGATCAGTATCTGCAGCAGCATTCATCAAATCTGGTGCAGTAATATCGGAGTAATATGACTAATTATAAAACTTAGTAAAATATACAAATGAGCTATTTATTAACTTGACACTGCCCAATGCTTCTAAGTACAATTAAATATATATCAGATCAATATTTGTTGCATGTATCATCATGTTTAGTGCAGGAATTTCAGAGTTATCTCACTAATAACAAAAGTTCATTAAATATGCAAATGAGCAGATAATTGACACGACAGTCGTAGCATCATCATAATGTTCTGAGATCGTTATCTGTGAAAAGTTTCATGAAATTTTGTGCAGTATTTCTTGATATATGTCTACTCTCTCATTACAGTCTCCATAGGGAAACCATTCTACGGAAAAAAAAATCATATTGCATAACTTCATTAATATGCAAGTCACACTAACCAAAGTCTGATCAGTTTTTGCAAGTAGCATATGGTACCTGTGTACCAAATCTGGCTTGAATCTGTTCAGGTGTTTTGAGTTATCGTGTAAACAGACAGAAAGACAGACAGACAGACAGACAGACACACACATACACACACACTAACATACACACACACACGGACACACACACATCGCTATGACATTAGCTCACGTGTAACACGTGAGCTAATAAGTTTTTGGAACACTTTTCGCCAGTCTTGGTGAAATTCAGCGAAATGTTCATGTGAATTCATCTTACAAACAAAATGTTTTGCCGCTGTGGAAGCAAAGCGAATCGCATGTAGATATAGGATGCAATCGCCTCTATGTCCCCAATCCTAGCACTGACCAACACATCATCAAGTCCAGAAGACCAGGAGTAGTAAATAAAAGTTCCTTTCCAGGACAAATAAGAAAATCTTCACCATTTATTTGAAAATAGCTGCAGCGGGGGGAATTTCCTTACACTCCCTGTAGCCCCTACTGTGCATCCATAGCAATGGTGATTGACACATAAGCAGATTGCGCAAGCAAGCATTGGCAGTAAGTCATAGCCAGTGCATTGCACAAGTCTGGGTGACCTACATATGACTCAGTAGGGAAACCCCATCGGAACCGTTCCGGGCACGCGTTCCGAAGGGTATTGCAACATTCACGTGAATAAGTATTGCAACAGAGGCCATTGGTCCTCATTTTCCACTAAGAAGTCACGGAGCGGACTATACATTCTAGCTATTCTGGCTACATGTAAGTATAAAAATTCTGTCTGCAAAAGAATGGTACATCCGTACGGAGT
The DNA here is from genome assembly GCF_041260155.1 of Ptychodera flava. Lineage (NCBI taxonomy): Eukaryota > Metazoa > Hemichordata > Enteropneusta > Ptychoderidae > Ptychodera > Ptychodera flava. The sequence continues at coordinate 13,617,576 of NC_091928.1, forward strand.
CACATTCTAGCTCTTCTGGCTATATGTAAGTATATATAATTTTATTAATTATCACTATGGAGTCGTCTTCAGAATTCTCGTGTCTTGTGCAATAACTGTCGCTTAGCAGCCTGTGATGTCATGACTGAGGTCTGACATTCTGCAGCTTTCGTGAATTTTTTTCTGAACCCGGGAGTTCCCTACGGAGTCCACTAAGACAGTATAGACTTTTATCTACTATTCTCAACAGAGACCATTGCATCACTGGTAACATAAACATCGGTAAATATTTCATCATCGCGAGCGTTGTTGACACCTTTCACTGATGTATCTTTTTCTGATTTTTAGTTGTAACCATCCTTTGTGTTAACTACCTTTAATCCATTTCCATGAAATCAATATCTTTAAAACTATGCAGATTGATTAACAGACAGAATCTATTCTTCAAATAATCGACTTCATCCATATCAATTTCGCACCAATCCTTATCTTCAGCAAAATATCGTCGTGTTTCGGACCAAAAATGTCTCGGTATCATCTTCTGTGCATATATTTTATTTGCAATACCCTCAATAGTGACAGAAACGGATTCAATGGCCGGATTCATGAAAAGTTTGCTATTCAGTTCTGACTGTTTCTGATCTTTAGTGAAGAGTATCAATATACCTTTCATGCTACGACGTGGCACATTCATATTTTCATTTATAACCCTGTCTGATTCTTTGAATGGGATTGTTCTAAAGTGTTCCACATGTTCCTAGAGTTAACTTTTCCATTGTTGTAATACCCAGCAGTATCTCTTGCGAGGGTATCATCCATGAGGATTTCATACCTCATCTCTATATTTTCCAATATATAATTGGGTGTAGTAAGATGATTACTGACAAGTAATCGGGTGGCAGATGCCAACATAATTTCCCATTCTATATGACTACCAAAGGCTGATAGATATACAACTCCATGACCTGTTATGAGGGGATGGGTCCGATGAATAGCATATTTTGTTTTATATACATCATAGAGCAAACTATCGTCCACAACAGCGACGTCTGCATCGGCCACGCCACTTCTCAATTTTCTTAGATTCTCGTTCTGAATTCTCAAAGCGTCATTTCATTCCCTCCTTTTTATGTTGGAAGAGATCATAATAGCATTGAATGAGGTTGTAGTTACTTAGATCAACAAGTTTCTTCCCCGGCCCCTCAAATTTGAGAATCATACGCTCGATTATATTTTTGCAACATTTTCTACGTTCATGCCCCGTTACTACGAGATCAAAAATCAAATCGAAAGTATCTGGAACTATGACTACTCCACTTTCCTACTTTGGACATCTTACGTAAAGCCTCTGGCCTGGGTTTGCCCCACTTGGATTATGAGTAACCACATGGTGGATCCTTCTGCCTTCGTCCCCTGTGGTATTCGGTTGCTGAAAGTCGGTAATAATGATTTATTGTATCCCATTTTCACTTTGTGTATTGTATACAGTAACTTAGAAGGAAACAAAGAAAATAAATCACATCTTCACATATATATTTCCATCTGACTGAAAGATAAATGGATTACCCGTGTCACGATTCTGTCAAAGAGCCCAATATTCTTGGAGATCGTAAGCCTCCTGGCCATCTTCAATGTCCTGGAATACGTTTATGGATTCGAGTCGCTTAAAGAAGTTAGTCTTTTGACATTCCTTGATGAAAGCTAATATGTTATGATATAGATTATCATCTTTGAGTCTCACACCTGGATTTGCTTGAAGGATATGTCGATTTACTCGCCGGAGTTTACACCATTCCAATTCGACAGAGAAACCAAAGAGGTCTTTATTTTTAGAAAGAAACTTTGCAATATTCTTTTCACCGAACATGCCTGACCTTATATCAATACATAATTTAATTTATTATTACTAATGTTAATCCTGTCAAAATATCCGTAGCTGTTCTCCAAGGAACCTAACAACCGATCCTGCTGTTTTAATAGACTGACAAGGGGGCCAATTAAACCAGGTATTGCAGCAGCACTTTTTGCGGCCAAGGTTTTTAACCATTCGCCAAATTGTTTTACAATTTCCTCCACTTTTGTGTATACTTTGGGCGGGCCTGAGCCATTTTTTGTACCAGAGCCGCCAGTTCCAGCCGATCGTCCCCCTTTAGTCACAGCCAGGGCAATTGTTGATATTGTCATTCCAAGGGCTGACAGTAATGCAGCGATTGTTATACAATTCCGCTTGAATAACTCTGTCAGCTTCAGCCTGAGTAACAATTCTGATCAGAAATTACATCACAAAGAGACCTAGTCGGCGCCAGATTTTCACGTGCTCCCTGATCTTATCATGTTCGTATTCAATTCGATCAACAATTTTAGTTTCTCTTGTTTTGAGTTCAGCTAGCAGTTTTTCAGCTTTTTCTTTTGCTTGGGTGTGTGTTTCAGGCATTTCCTTAAATGTTTTTCAACTCGTCTTTTCTCTAGACTTATTTTAACTCTTTCATGTTAAGGTCACCAAGACGCATATTCGCAATCCTTAATTGATCATTAATAGCTCTATATTTAGGATTTAGATTGTTCCATTTATCGATTTTATTTTCAAAAGCTTGTATTTTATGTGCATTACCGCTAGAATCTTGCCTTAAGAATGTCAGTTCATCATTGTATATACCAAAGTCATCTGGTGTCAGCTTCTCAGCCGGTATTCTATCATTTTTCACATCTTCAGAATGCAATGTAAAACTCACGTAGTCGGGTTGTGTGCTAGTGCGACCCCAAATTCTTCTCTCATAAATTCCTCCTTTTTCTCTCGTTAATGTGGAGAGCCTATAAAATCCACCTCCTCTATCTTCTGACAGCTTGAGGGAGATATTGTTTTCTGTTTTATAATACAAATCTTACCCCTAAGATCAATATACGTAGACAATATTGTTTCTGCATCCGGATCAGTAATTTCTTTATAGACTAAGAATTGTCAAAACATATCATTTGATTCCTACTCTAAGTTCAGTCAAACAACTCACCTGCGGGCTATCGCGTGAGCTATCAACCTGGAAAGGATTGGCTTCTGCAGGGGCATTATCGATTAAGGATGTTTCAGTAACATCAGCATCATCATCTAAATTTGTATTCAATTTATCGAAATCCTGGAGTTCAATATCTTCTCCTCCTGTTGCCATATTGTACCTCTATATTACTTCAATTATTTTTTATCATCCCTTACATATACAGTAAAAAAATGCACATCTCAGTTGTTGAAAGTGTTGAACAGTTAGCTGATTACATAGAAAGAACCAGCTCTGCCTATCGGCGGAGTTATAAATTAATGGTACGAATTGATATGGCTCTTAATATAACTAAGGGAATTCTTGTAAGTTCTGCTGTCATAGCAGCCATTCCAACAGTCCCGGTACTGTTAGTCTTAACTCCTACCAGGTGTTGTCATTGACGTAATACAAGGGAAAACAGGAGTATCAAAAAGACGTGAGAAATATAAATATTATTACGTTCAATATAAACAGCTGCTTACACAAATACAGGAAAAAGCCAAGATGACAGAAAACGCTTCAGAACTTATTCAGAACATACTCAAGCAGACACTAGAAATACAAAAACAGGAAGGATTTAGTCCACCACCCGAGCGTTACATAAGGCTGTACGGTATAAATGGTTATGAAAGTTAAATCTGTAATTTTCCGAAGGGGAGTCCATAGGACCAACCCTATCGGATCTGTTTTTGCCTGCCATTTACCTGTGTCTGGATCGTATAACTGTATACGTTTGATATAATTTGGCGCCATCATTATTTTATTATGCCTTTTGCTCCTAATCTCACCAGCTCTCCGTACAAACTGTACAGAATGTGTCTGCTCGGCCTCCTTCCTACAGAACGCTCCAGTTTCAAACAGATCCTCATAGTCTCTACAGCTCAGTTGTTTATCTATACAGACATATTTTATCCCCTTATTTTTTTCGTCTCCGAAGTTGGAGTCCGAAACTCATATACTTTAGAACGAATGCCGGTAAATTTAAGAATAGGTCCTCCATTTAACTCATCTTTAAATTTACCTATCACCTTTTTATTAATCTTTAGGAAATCGGGGGCTATCGGGCAGCTCATCCCACTAGTATCATATATCGATTTCTCCCCATTCTTTTCCACATCGTCACAGACTATGTCATTGACAGTTATATCAGGAGAGGGAAGAGGAACACTGTATATGAAACTATCGGTATCTATGTAGGCTAACCTAATTCCAGGGAATCACTCCCAAAAGTATTATAATGCTTCTAATACATATGCAGCTAGAAAAAGTTCGAGCACTGCCGCGCCAACGAAAGCTGGCTTTACATATCAGTGTTCATCCGTTTTCAATTCCAGTAGGGCACTGTCACATGAATCGCCATCCTCTTCACTAGTTATGATAGTTAAATGTTTTATCTTTGGATTATACTTCTGAAAATTTTTACGACCACTACTACCGTGACCCGCCACAAATTTAAGTCCCTGTACTTTCGGACATCTTTTATTATCTTGCTGAACATTGCATTATTCATCAACTTATATAAAGTCTTTTCGAATTCAGGTTTTCCCTTTGCTCTCTTTTGTCTATTTAATTTTATATATTTCTAAAGACACTTTTCCTCTTCAAAGGCAAGCACTCGATGTATTTTTTTAGGTCGCATCCCCATTTGAAGATAGAATTCGAACAACTTGTAATGTAAGACGTAGCACTGTCTGTCTAGGAAACTTGTGATCAGTCGAGTGCCATGCCCGGATATTCGTTGTGATGCTGCACGAGAGGTAGATCGGAATGTTCTTTATGTAATTGGATGGGATATTCTAGGTCTACTTCTAAAATAACAGGCTAGAAAACTGATACAATCCAAGTCATCCATTCTAGCATACCACTTTACCCTCGTCATTCAATGAAATCCGCCCATTGGCATTGGCTGACTCATTGCCAAAACATAGAGGTTATTAGCATCAAGATATTTTATTTCAAACACAGGCTCCTCTGGATCATAATTTCAAACTATCTCGTCTGTTGCGTAAGCTGGATGATTTGTCTGTAACTTATGAATATTACACTGACTGATACCACCTCGAATTTGCCTTTTGAATGAAAGCCATCTGTTCAGCATCCTGAATAAGTTTAAAAGCGGTTGCCTGTGTAAAATAACATAGCGCCCAATGTCAGGCTGGGTGCCGACATAGTGCGCCGGGTCCAGCTTAAATGCTTCTAAACATGTGTCACGAAATTTTTTGAATATATTCCCAAGAAGGAGAACATCAGTCTCACAATAGAATTCCATATAATCTTTTAGGGTCTGGCATCCCACTTCAACCCACATCTTCAGTGCGTGTTCATAATCGGACTCTGAGATATCCTCTTCTGTTAGTTCACTATGAAATTTCTCTCTCGGTGGGAGCTCCTCCTCTTCTAGTCTGTCAACCGAGTCTAAGTTTTCGTATGGGAAGAAACCTTTCGCCCACTGAATCTCTGGATGCGAAAGTGGCACTATCCATCCATCCTCTGACACTGTCTTTGCCAACTTTGCGAGCGATCCAGACATTAGTTTGGCACTGTCCATAAACTTTATCGAAGAGTAACGTTTTTCACTGTCTTCCCCCCAACAACAACTGGGGCATTAAAGATAAATGTTTTCATAAGACACATAATTCCTCCATTGCCCGTCTTAGCTATGATTTTTGGCTCTGGGCCATCGGTATCTAGTCATGTAACTTATTCAAAATAAAAGAACCGTCATATCCCTTGAGGTTGTGAAAGTAGATTGGAAAGGTTGTCGATGGTCTGCACCTTTCACAATAGTAGATAGTGGAACGCTCCTCCCCATTGCTCCTATCCAGTGTATGGAAACCTTCTGACATGCAACGCAAGTCTGGCGCTCTGCCCTGTTTTAGAAGGGTCTTTCATCGGTATGACTTTCCAATAGTATGATTCTGAATAGATCTCAACCCTTTTCTTCATATCCTTTAGAAATTCTGTAACACAGGAGAGGCCCGTGATTGTTCTTTTATGGTAAATTTCGGCTCACTACCCGGCCATCATTCATTCATAACATACGAAATGCAAATTGGAATGTGCAGGCCGCTGCCTTCTCATAATTGCCTCAGTATCTGCATACACAACGTAGGGGCAAACCACCTTCTTCCGGTGGTCTTGGAATTGACACCTTCCTTAGGAAAAATTGGCTGAGTGATGTATGTCCCACAGTACACCCTATGTACTTCCAACTTTTAGTCTTGATGCATAACCTCGGTTACTACACATACAAATACACTTCTGCCTGTGCTTATTCTTACGATTATTATTAGAATTAAGAAGACGATTTAATGGTGTAATAGGTAAATAGTTGGCCCTTTGGAACGTGCCTTCACCATCTATCAGTCAGATATTGGCTACCTGTGCTGCGTCTCCCGTTGGGAAGGGTCGCCACTATATAACACAGTTATGCCAGACGGTAGGGATCATTTTTGTGAATACACAATCCTTGTAACTTCGTCCCCGGATTTCATTGCTCGAAGCTCTTGTACACGGTCAGATCAGTAGGCGTAGGAAAGAGTATTCCATCCCAACTGTAATTGGCCACAAACGGGGTGTATGTATTCCTGTGCTTCCTTACCTGACCACTCCTCTTTTTGAAAACTCGACATCACCTAATTTCAAACTTGCCACGACTGCGTATTGGAAGCAGTTCTCGCTACCGCAAGGCAGAATTAGATCACTCATGCATTTCTTATTTTTTAACAATTGAGGCAGTTGAATCAGGCTGTCACATAAGCAGCCGGCCCCAAGTGTAAGTTCTGCCAGTTTACTTTAAAAACATAGTATCTCCTTGAGAACGAGGCCAGAACCCTAAACAGTTGCAGCTTTATCAAGCATTTCGTTGTAGCGTTTTACTAACATCTAGCATTGTATGTACGAGTTTGTATACTTTGATCTTTTGGATTTTCTAATTTGACTTGCATTCCTGTATAAACGGAGTACTTTTTTTTTCTTTGGCCATGCCTTCGATATCGATTGTGGCGATGTCTGCGACTTGCTCAACTTCGAGAAAATCTTTTTTCTAAAACTGATTTGTCGAATACTTTTTTATAGTGACGCCTTTTGTGGTAATGGATACTAAGCTTCCAAAGGCTTGAGATAAACCGAGGCCAGCGTCACCATTTCCTCTAATTTCTTTATTCATTCGTCTCTACGACCATTGAAATCTACCCTCTGTTTTTTACTGAATGGGTTTTCTGGAGCAAATCCGTGGCCAAACGAATATATTATAGCTGAGTGAGTCATGGTGTATGAGTAGTTCTGTGTGTTTAGGTTCCTATTTATATCAAGTTGATGTATATCGGCCAATTGGCTTATCTGATATTCATTCACGACTGGCTCCATCATAAATGTCCTATAAATATCCATGAAAATTAAAAAAAAATATATATATGCTAGATTATCAAAATCCACTTTTATATCTTTGTCGGTATTTATTTGTTTATATATCTCGCCTAATCTTTCTAAGTCGACTCCTTCTTCCTCGTCATCTTCTTGAATTTTGTAGTTTATAAGGTTCAACACAAATTAACCTCGCTATGATAAAAGAAAGACTAATCATACCGAATGCTTAAATAAGCGTGGTTTAAATGCCATCAATTTTATAGTACTACCTTTTTTAATATTACGAGGTACAATAGCAGGATTTTCTCTGGCTGTCATTTGGAAAACAGTTTTAAAGCCAAAGTCGATTTCCTTAGTTATATCAATGCATGTAGCGAAATTGCCACTATGAAATCTTTTAAACAGACATTTAAAATACTTTGTCTGTGTGTCGCTCCCTCGCTTCTGATACACTTTAGAAGGATTGTAAATGTTGTTTAACCATTAAAGTGCCATAGACTTTATATGCATCCCACCCCACTGACCAAGGACGTTTTGAACCGAACAAGTCAATATGTTACACTTCTTTTAGACTCATACAGTTCATTTTATTTGTGCAGAACCCTCAATAACCCAAATGAATTTTACACCTAAGAAAATTACCAAGTTCTCAGTATAGTTTGCATGTTCTATTGAGCACATTTAGGGTGGAATATTGGTGTAAAAGTGCAAATTTTTGGTTCAAATTGCCATGACAATGATTAAAACACTCTAAAGTATATCTAATTCCTCAATAGCCTTCAAACTTTCTTGAAATTTTCTCACTGTGAAAAGACGCAAGTTCAGGTAAATTTTTCTACAGATTTATTATCCATGTAAATAGTCAACAAACAAACAAACAAACAAGTATTGGCATTTGTAAGTAATATAAATGCTCCCTTCACTCTATATAGGAACACAAATGCAGAAAATGGTTTTTTAATACAATGTAACAAATATAATTTGAAAACTATAGGATATGGAGCAGCAAAACAACTCTGTTGCCCAACATTCATATGTTACTTGTGTTTGTTTGTTTATTGTCTTTGTTTATTTTAGTGGAAAGTGAAAATCTTGCATTACCATCATAAAAAAATACACAGAAAAATCTTTCTGTATACTCATTATATTGCAATATGTTTGACATCAAATGTATTTTCTGTTTTTGTCATGCATGCCATGTGTCATAAAAGTCTGAAAATAATCATAGTTGTTTGCATGACATGTAAATACAAACAAATAATTTGAATACACAGCACAGGCAATCTGCTTCCTTTTTACCATATGGTACATGCATGTAATCACTGGGCAAATGCAGCAATATCTAGCTATGGCATGGTGGATGATTGTTAATGCACAAACAGTGTAAGATTGAAAAGTTGAAGACAACAATGTATCGTTACGACTTCTGGATCAATAAAATTCAGTTTTGCAACCAGCTAAAATCAGTTTGAAACCCGAAAACTCCAGTGTTTGGATCTGAAGGCTTTGCCCCATCGTGTCACGATCGATCTTCAGTCAACACATATAGGCTACTCAAAACAAATGATCATGTCTTTTGACGAGAGTGCAACAAAATTTGCTAAGGGAGCGTTCAGTTATTATGGCCGGGGGTGGGCCGGCAAATTCTTCCTGCGCATCAGTCAAAATAAGTGAACCCCCCTACCCATTGTACCAAAAAAAATTGATGACCCCCTTTCAAGATGACAAAAATTTCATGACCCCCCCCCCCCCCACATTGCTTGAGTAAATTAGCTGCACACACAAGCACCTCAGGGGTATGGAGCGATAGAATCCCCCCCAAAAGGGGGTTAGATTTTTTCAAATGACCTTCGTTACAAACTCAAAAGGTGTTAATGCTCAGATATCCCATTCTGACTTGCTATAATTTTGAAATTACCCCTCAAAGGGGTTGGACAGAAATTACTGGTGGATCGCAATATTTTTGCGCAAGTGTGTGTGTACATATTTTGATATTTGGATTTAATTAAAAATCAGCTGTTGATAATGTTGATTCACTATACATGGTATACATATATTTTCTCATACATGTATGAGGAATCTATGTAATACTTTCTCAATGCAAAACTATATCTATGCATTTATAGATATTTGATAATTTACATAAATGTACTTAATGAAATAGGGTTGTTACAACTGGCATTTGGACAAAAAGGTTGACCTTAGAATTTCGCCAAAAATGTTCATCCACTATACACGGGAGTCAATGATAAATTGTGAATATTTTTTTTTCCAATGAAAAACTTGGTATACTTGTGCATATATACAGACGTTCAATAATTAACATAATTGTACTTGATTAGAATATGATGGTTAAAGGTGCATATTATGTGTACAAGAAATCTGATTATGGAATTTCACTGAAAATGTTCATCCACTATACACGGGAGTCTATGAGGAAAGTATGAATATTTTTTTTTCGAATACAAAAATAGGTAAACCCATGTATTTATGTTCTCTCGATTATTGATATCAATGTACTTGATTAGATTAGGGTGGTAACAAATGGATGTGTTCGCCAGAAATTGGATTTTGGAATTATACCAAAATGTAGATTCACTGTACATGGGAGTCTATGAGGAAAATATGAATAATTTTTTTCCAATACAAAACTATCAACATCTGTGTGTAGACATTTGATATTCATTTTAAAGTACTTAGTCAGCCTAGGATGGTTAAAGGTTGATATGTGTGCAAGAAATTAGATTTTGGAATTTCACCGAAATGCTGATTCACTATACACTGGAGTCTATGAGAAAACTAAGAATATTTTTTTTTACAATGCTAAACTAAATTAATTTGTGCTTTTATAGGTGTTTGATAATTGATACAAATGTACTTGATTCAAATAGGGTATTTAAAAGTTCAGATGTGGACAACAATTATGATATTGGAATTTCACCTAAAAGTATTATTTAACTTTTCATGGTACTAGTAGTCTCAGTACAGGTAACTGTTAAATAATTTCCCTGACAAAACTTGCTAGATCTCTAATATGTAAGTAATAGGAATTGTTCATTGCCCTCGGTGCAGTGAGCTTGATTTACAATAAGACAAGCCTCAGAGTTGTCAAGTCAAGATGTTCATGTGACAGATAATTATACTTTTGTTCAGATTTACAGGTGAATAACTTCAGAGAATGAAATCATGCAACGAATCATTTTTATCTCCCAGAATATTTCTGAACACTGAAACTGCTTTTTGACGAGACGGATACTTATGAAATTAAATGACCACCCCCCCCCCCTCTGAGCTGTTTAAAAAATACATGACCCCCCTTTGCAGTTTTCAAATTTGAGATGACCCCCCCCCCCCCCCCCCCGGATTTTGCCGGCCCACCCCTGACCATAATAACTGAACGCTCCCTAACAAAATTGAAAGAAACTAGGAGATATTGGCGGTAAAAGTTCATACATGATTTATTTCGATTAAACAATGTGACATACGTTGGAAATCTATCGCGAGTTCTTCACGTCAGTCTTCCCTACGGAACGTACACAACTCGGTGAATGCTATAGCTGTCTTCGATGTTGGGCCGAGCACGATGTAACATCAAAGTTTTCTTCACAGAAATATTGGGTTCTCGATCGTCAATCACTCAAAAATTAACAAGTGTGATTTAAATTTGATGAAAATCCGAACAAAAGTCTCCACATAAAGTGTTTTTGGCTTACAAGACTTTGATCACAGAGCACTGTCTGGAGTGTTCACTGCGTTCAACACAATCAGCTGTGGCCGCCATTATGCATCGTCGCTCCACTTCAAAATCACATTCGACTACTGATCACCAAACTTTCCATTCTCCGTAAATATTGTCTAAAAACCTTATATCCGCCGTTTTTATCACTTAGTAGGAGATACACTGGCAAAATAATCACTGTTTTCCATGTACACGGCTTGTAACAGAGTACAAAATGCGTCCCACTGAGGACGTACTACGCATGAGCAATCAGAGCGACCTAATCAAAATATGCGGGATAAAATGAGTGACTCGCTCAAGCAGAAAGGTTGCATAAATTACCGGAACTTTCCATACTTAAGCTAGATGATGTCATTATTTTAGTCCTGATATGGTACTGAAGTGGGTTCAAAGGGCAAGGATAGGATATTCAGTGTGTTTAGTTAGGCAACAAGTTGCTGAGTTAGGCATTACTGAGCGATAACGCTCTTCGATGTATACATCGACGTGGCGTGGAACCCAGAAGTGCACTGTCGATGTATACATCGACACGGCGCTGTAAGGGTTAAAGCCCCCCTCAATTATCAGATTTATCTAATATAAAAATTATTTCCTTAATAAAATATTCAATGGAAAACAAAAGAATGACAAACTGTTAATGGGCCGTTGACACATTCACTAATGCGAGAACCAGGGATTAAGAAGGGCGCCTTTAAGGGGCATTCTTGGTGTGAGCGGCCAGGCGTGCAGTGAAACTTTTAGCTGTGCTTCCATCGAAACTTTCACCTTAACTCCAGAATACTATTAAATCGGTAAACATTTGAAGACTCGGTCGCCAAGATACACACATGTCATCACATGTGGTAGGATCTTTTGAACCATATTTAGGATTGATTGGAGAAATACACTCTAGATTGTCTACATATAATAGGATCCACATATTCTCCAAATCTGAATTTGCCACCTCTACCCCTAATTTGAATGTTTTCTCCACTTTCCAGTATTTTGATTGCATCTGAAATACAAAAGATTGCCATTTTCTTACCATAATATATCTTTACGAAAAATAGTTTTAAAAAAATTCCATTATATAGATCACAAAAATGTCATTCATATTCATAAATGGTCCAACTGGAAGTGGAAAGAGTTACGATGCAGTAAATTTGGTCACAGGCGGGGACTTGACTCCCGGTCACCTGAAGGCACTCTTACATGTACCAGAATTTGACGCCACTTTTTCTAGTACCATTGCCGACTTTTTAAATGGAAGGGTGGAGAGCGATGATTTTCAGAATAAGTTTATAGAACATACTCTTAGTTTACAATGCAAGGCCCTATCGGAACCGTTCCGAAGGGAGCTAGCAAAAAATGGATTACATCATTTGTGACTCAAGTATAATTCAACATATGACTTTTTCTCGAATCCGGGGTGTTTACATGAGGTCACAAGAAAAAAAAGAAGGCTTTTTAAGGGCATTTGCTGATTTACACAGTTTAACTATCATATTCAAAGACGTGCCACGGGAATATTGCACGTGGAATATTCTAATTCGAGCCCGACCATAGGAAATAGAACCCCAGTCTGCCTTAAAAGAACTGGAAAAGATATATAAACTGTTCAAATGGACCACAGACTTCCATGTTTGATAGTTAGTAAGCCACTTTTTGTCTTCCCTTCTCAAGAATAGACTTAATCCTACAATTGATACAGACACAATTTGGCCAGTAGATTTTTAAACAGGCTTTTGACTTCGGTATTGCATGGGGCGGCGGCATTGATGATAGCAGCAGCCAGGGATTTTTGAAAGATTGTTTCGGGTAGGAGGAACTTAAAAAAGCTTTGTTCCCACCTAATCAAGAACAACTAGAACAACCTCGAGACTCACTCAAGAACCTCCACAAACTTCTTAATGCTTGTGAATCTATATGTGCTTACAATGCTCTGTTTGACCTACGTGCACTCGGCCTGATTCCTTTTCTGTGATTCATGGCAGTTATCTACATTGTACTTAACCTGAACTTCTCAGGAAAGCTGAACAAGGGGGTATCAAAAGAACGGCTCATAACAACATGAGAAGTTGCTTTAAAGATCTTGCAAACTTAATATATGCCTCCAGTAACTGTCTGCCACCTCATCCACATACAGCTCGCAAGGATGCAATAAGTGAACATAACTTACGACAGTGCATGATAAATACTTGGCCAGGGGGTTGGGATAAAAATAACATGCCCTTTCTACTTTCAAGAAATTAAGGCTTGCTCCGTGGTACTTATTGAATAACTTTCGTAATTACTTGTGTAAGTATCAGGAAGGAACTAGGGTAAGTACCATGAAGGACTTAGCATAAGTACTATGTAGTTCTAATAACATTTTCCTCTGGCTCCCAACTTTTGAAACTTTCTGGATAACCTTTCCATCAGGTAGTATTTCTTTCCCCCTCACTTTTTTCGCCTTCAGAATTTTACTCACTACGGCCAAAAGTATGCCTCAGTGTACGGTATTCCGCGAAGCATAATTTCTATCGAACAGCGCTCTAGCCGGTCGCTATTGACAACGGCGAACATTGTATCAATCTATTTTCAATAGATTATCGATCGAAAATCTGTTTGGGCGCCGCTTTTGCCGGGCGCTCGTGTGTTGAGGTCATGTCATAAACATTTCCACAATAACCCATATATTGACTTATACACTTTAATATCAAGGTATCAGTTTGTTTCCTGTACTGACAGTAAATTGACGACACTGTTTTCAGTTTTGGTGATACTTTTACGTACGTTTCAGCACATTTTGGCGCACCTCGGCGTAGTTTGGCGCCATTGTGAACGGGGACTACACGCGAGTGAGCGAGACAACAATGTAACAATTTCGGACAAAAGGATATCGATCGATAACGTTCACTGCACGATTACAGTGGAGACTCTACGCCCGTTCGCCTCTGTTCTGTGTTATTTTTGCAGTTTACTGGAACTTTCATGGTTGATATTCGCCAAAATTTGGTATAAATTACAACAACCTGACTGGTATTTGGTCTGTAAAATTTAAGAGACACTAACCGATTAAAATGGGTCAATATTAGACCCTGATTCTGCATATGCAAACGCCGTAAGATCGCCATTTTATTGAGGGCAAGAGCAAACATTCAGCGATCGGAAATATAAAATGCAACTAAAACAAGTTTCGTCGAGAAATTCAAAAAACTAAAACGACAGCAATTTTGTATATATATCAAGGAAACACCGTGCCACTTTTTACTATAATTGGTTCAGAATTGAGAAATTTGAACGAGCGAGAGTTGTACGGTCTGTTCAGTACATAAAACGCCATTGTTTTCTATGGGAAATCTAGCAGATTAGACACATCGTAAAATGAAAAATACATCTGAAGAAAACCGTTGGTTTAACTTTTTCATTTCGCTGTTATTTTTTATAATATTTGGTATGACACATATCATGAAGGGTAACTAAAACTCTATGGTTTTAGTTTTTTGAGTTTCCCCCTTTTTTTATGAAATGACGAGTTGAAGATCGTTTTGCTGTTGACTGTGTTTTTACTTGATTTTGCATATGTCTGTTATCGCTTACGTATTTTTGGAATTCCCTTGTGAAATTCTTCCAACAATATTGTAATTGTAAGGGCAGCGTATACGGGAAATAGGACCTGTTGCTCTTTCATTAATATTTAGATGTGCAGCAAGAAATACGGCGAAATTTTCAACATGACGCGGGAGGTGAAATTGACTCTCTGAACGCGCGCTCCACGTATGTGTGGCGAAAAATCGGGATGCTATTACCGTACAAAATGGGACGCCTTTGGGCCGTAGTGACTCTTTACAGCCTGTCATCGCTAGCGACGCTCTGCAGCTCATCAGAATAGAAAGTGCTGAGTATTTCCTCTCCATTCAGATCTTTTATCTTGTAAACGGGCGGCGTTCCCAGTCCAGCTGCGTACACCACTTTTGTAACTATAAACACCTCCTCTGTCCAGTTTGGTAAATATCCTTTCCTGAAAGTGCTCTTGTATTTTGTAATTCGGACCTGTTCTCCTGTCTTGAATTCAGGAGTAGCTCCCTCGGCTGCAAACTCAGGACCGTAAAGTGTATAAAATGCCTTCCAATCGTTGTCCTCTGTTACGTCGACGGGTTTCATTTTGATACTTGTGTGTACAGTGTTGTCGTAGTTCTCAAGAAGTTGTGGTAGAAAAGAGAACCATTCATGTGTCTGTCGTATGTGAAGTATTTCCACATCATGGTCTTTAAACTGCGGTTGATTCGTTCAACAATACTGGCCTTTTTGTCACTGTATGTGTGAAACCAGTGAAAACCCGACTTGTCAAGCCATTTCTGCATTTTCCTGTTTGTAAATTCCCACCCCTCATCTGTCTGAAGTCTGTCGGGTTGCCTCACACTTTCTTAATTACGTCTTGTAACGCCTCCAGAGTGTGTTAAGCCGTTTTTGACTGTATTGGCCTCGCCCATGCATATTAACTGAGCACATCGATTACTGTTAGCATGTAGCGAATGTTGTTTTTTCTCTTTTGCGAACAATACGGGCATTTCAACAAGATCCGCTTCCCACTGGGTGTTTATCGATGATACAAAGATGCACCGCTGCCCGTAGCACTGCGAGTATGAGGGACCATTTTATGTAGATTATAAGCTAGCTAAGTTTGCAACATGTCCTGCACCTCTTTCTTAGTAACTTTCAGTCTGCTGGCGCGTGCTGCCTCATATAATTTTTGTACACCGCCGAAAGCAGTTCAGGGGTTGTAATATAGTGCTCTTTGGATTCCTTCAGGTCTGTGTAAGCTTGCTTCTATCTCTATATTTACCCATTTACACTAAAAAATGCACGTCATACAGGTAATTTAAATGAATACTAGTTTACTGAATGACGTATTTTCAATTTCCTGACTCGTTCCGAGACTTCCCGTTCTGAGAGCTCCATTCCATATATTTTTATAATAGTCTTGTTGTCTGTTGTCCTCGGTGTGTAAAAAGTACTAACATTGGCATGTTTTCCCTGAAGATTACTGATACTAGTATATTGTTGGGTCTGAACCCACACAGATAATCCCTCATCTCTTGCGCTGAAACCAAGTTTGACTAAAACGTGAGTGTGCTTCTTCATATCTTTGGACAAGACACAGTCATCGAGGATTATTAGAGTGTTTGTGCCGGCCCATTCATTATGTACAAAGGCTAGAGTTTCGTCCACAGCATCGATTCCGACCAGAACACAAATACATTATCATCTTTGAAAATGATTATTTTATTATACGTTTTATTGTTCATGAATGTTGGACAAATGAAGACTATATATTCAAATTTTCCTAGGTACGGTCCTGTTAGTAGATTCACACATACTCTATTTTGCAAGAATTTGTCAGCTCAGTTACAATCATTTGAATGGTTGGGTCGCGTTCATTTTATCTATATACTTTACATAAATGTAATGAATATGGCTAAAGATAACAGAACCAATTTTGCTAAATTCATGAATAGGGTCCGCACCAGTGTCTGTGACTGCTGCCTTCCATTCCGTTAGGGGAACGCTACGGAGTTGGCTCGTGTCGGCGTGAGGCAGCTCGTCCTGCCACTTCACAGCATCCTCGTCCCCATCCATCTCATGTTTAGCACTTTGTCGGATTTCTGTGTTTACACCTCCGTTTACCCCAAAGACCATAGTTTCTGTTGCGTATTGCAATTCATTATTATAACCTGCAATTGCCGGACCCGAAAGAATAACCATTTTAGACGGCAAGAGAAGTAAATTGGGCGAAACGGCCATATCAAGTTTGACACCAGTATTTGTTATTGTGTCTTGATATCGCCTATAACTGATTACTTTGTCAGTATTACGAATTTCATCTTCGAGGAGAATGAAGAATTATTTTCGAACTTCTTGTGTGCTGCCAGTATTGCCCACTATGGTACTACGAATATTAGCTTCTGAGCCAAGGATGCAATATACGTAGGCTTCAAGGCTTTCATTGAGATGGGCGAGACTGGCCTTTGTTAGTCCCGAGTCTCCCTTCAGAGGGATGAAACTATTTTTATTGTATTGCCACTCCTATCCATCATTTCTGAAAAAATAATAGTGTGGTTGGTCTTTGTCGGGCATCACATATTTTTTCTTTCTAAAAATGGTATGTGTATAGAAAACATTATTCGAGGAGAGGAAAAAGTCATGACCTTTGTATTTAGCGGCAGGCTGCCAAACGGGGCCACGATTAGTGTAATATTCATAGCCATAACCAAGACCTGAGTTTTGAGACTTCCTTGGCGATATCAAAAGTAGGACTTCGTGGGGCTTATATTTCCAAATTTGGTATAGAGAAGTTCATATTTCACAAGATTGTAGGGATTGTCGCCGGTATCATCCGGAGTGCAACCTCCATTTCATGAAGGTTCAACGTACTATAAAGTATACATGAAAATGACGGAATGAACGTATTTGCAGCGGAAATTTGCTGTCCATGAGATGGGCGAATGTAATACTGTAACCAGTGGTGCTGCACCATATGGCGAAATTTGATTGCTGGTCCCAGTATTTCATATGTGGGCCGCCTAACCATATATTACTTTCTTTCGCTGATCAATGAATGATTACTTTATCCTTGAATATATCCCTCGGATGAAAAGTGAACTTATCTGTCGGCGTTACTTATATTTCACAGTCCATGAGAAGAGGTTTTATGTCGTTTGGTTTAGTAGGAATATCAGCATGTTGGACCGATGGTACGCTCGTCTTATTCAGTTGAAAGGCAACGTGGAATGCGATAGTGTGTTCTGTACTCATGATTCCAATATGTGTCTATATACACAAATATTTTAATGGAGGAGAATTTTCATATTCATAGTCCACTACCTAATTTCTTCTCACATTCCAGACTGTGCTGATACTGTGTTTCGGATACAGGTTTAAACGAATTTTTTTATTTTTTAATAAGAATAGATAACATATTGCAAACAATGGAGAATTTCATAAAAACATTGGCAACAGCGAATACATCGACAGAGACAGCGGCACTACCATCAGGGCCTTCGGAGCGTGCCTCGGATCAATAATAGAGATGAAGCGTTAAAAACTACTCTGTATCGTTGCACGTGGTCAAAGCAAGTTATTTTTTGGCAAGGAGATTTCAGTTGGTGACGTTGAAAAGTGGAATGATGATTCAATCACACGAGCCTTTAAAGTCTATGAAGCGAAATACAGTTCTCTTATAAGTGATATCGTCACTCAAAGTTTCATAGACATAGGAGCCCGCGCAATCCGTCAGCTATTTCCAATCGATGACCGAGAAAACAATGCCACTGATCTTATAAGCGTCCTAACGGCCAATTTGGCTCCTCTGTGTTTATGTAGAGAATAACTAGTTTTTTCACATGCTGATAAAGAAGTTGGAGATCTTTGATAACTCATTTCAATGGCCAGAAAAAAGTGGCTAAAATAGCTGCAAAAATACACAATTGAAGGTTTCATCATAATTTGAATATATCACATTTGATCATCCTGCAGAACATGACAACCAAAGCTATCTGACGAGTATTTTTTTTTGAGAATGAAATTTTCTGACCAAAAATGGCAAAAATTGCCCCCAAGATAAAAATTGCAGATTTCACCATAATTTCAATATATAAAAGTAATTAATACCTTTGGAACCTGTATACCAAACATCAAAGCTATCGACTTGCAGTTTTTCGAGAAAAAAATTTTGACCAAAAATACCAAAAATTGTCTCAAAACTACAAATTGCAGATTTTATGATAATTTCAATATGTCACATTTAGTTCATCCGCAGTAACCTGCATATCAAATTTCAAAGCTATCAGATCAGCACTTTTTGAGACACAATTTTTTTGACCAAAATGGCAAAAATTGCAGCCCCAAAAATACAAAATTACAGATTTCACACAAATTCAATATATATTGCTAAGTTTATCTGTAGAAAGCTATATAACAAATTTCAAAGCTATTAGACCAGTACTTTTTGAGAAACCTATTTTTGACCAAAACTCAAAAAAATTGTCCCAAAAATGGAAAAAATTGCCTCAAAAATACAAAATTGCAGATATCATCATAATTTCAAAATATATTATTTAGATCATCTGCAGAAAAATGGGTACTAAATTTCAAAGCCATCAGATAAGTAGTTTTGGAAATACACAATTTTTTACTATAAATGGCAAAAATTACCCAAAAAATACAAAATTACAGATTTCACCAGAAATTCAATTTGCATTACTTAGTTCATCTGTAAAAACCTGTAAACAACATTTTAAAGCTATCAAACCACTACTTTTGAGAAATATAATTTTTTGACTAAAAAATGGCAAAAATTGCCCTAAAAATTCAAAATTGCAGATTTCATCATAATTTCAAAATATATTATTGAGATCATATGTTGGAAAGTGGGTACCAAATTTTAAGCCATCAGATAAGTAGTTTTGGAAGTACACATTTTTTGCACCACAAAATCGCAAAAAGTACCCAAAAAATACAAATTTGTAGATTTTTACCAGAAATTCAATATGTATTCTTAGTTTATCTGCAGAAACCTGTATACCAATTTTCAAAGCTACTAGACCAGTACTTTTTGAGAAACAAAATATTTTGACAAAAAAATGGCACAAATTGCCCTAAAAATTCATAATTGCTGATTTAATCATAGTTTCAATGAATATCATTTAGTTTATCTGTAGGAACATGTATACCAAATTATAAAGCTATCAGATGAGTAGTTTTGGAAATACACATGTTTTGCACTAAAAATACAAAATTAGAGATTTCATCACACATTCAATATATATTACAATGTTCATCTGTAGAAACCTGTATACCGAAAGTCAAAGATTTCTGACCTGTACTTTTTGAGAAATACATTTTTTTACCAAAATGGAAAAATTTGCCAAAAAAATACAAATTTGCAGATTTCATCATAATTTCAATAAATATCATTTAGTTTATCTCTAGGAACCAGTATACCAAATTTCAAAGCTATCAGATGAGTAGTTTTGGAAATACATATTTTTTGACCAAAAATGGCAAAAATTGCCCCAAAATACAAAATTACAGATTTCATCAAAAGTCATAATATGTTACTGAGTTTATCTATAGAAATCTGTTTACCAAATTTCAAAGCTGTCAGACCAGTACTTTTTGAGAAACACATTTTTTGCCTTAAAAATGCAAATTTGCATATTTCTGCACAATTTGAACAAATCTGAACAAGATCATCCATAGGGACCTATGTACCAAATATAAAAGCTATCTGACTGGTATTTTTTGAAGAAGAAGATTTTAAAAGATATTTTTACCAAAAACGAAACAAGTTGCCTTAAAAATAAAAATATGCAAATTTTACCACAATTTGCACAAATGTAAGAAAGGTCTCCCTAAATAACTGCTTATCAAATTTCAAAGCAATCTGACTAGCGGTTTCAGAGAAATAGATTTTTTTACCAAAAACAGTAAAAAATGCCCCCAAAATACAAATATGCAAATTTTACCATGATTTGAACAAACTTTTGTGATGTTTACTCCTAGTGATCTAAATATAAAATTTCAAAGCAATCTGACTTGCAGTTCCAGAGAAAAGGCAATTGTTAATGGACAACGGACGTGGGACGAGGACAGAAAATCAACCTATTTGATAAGCTCTTCATCGCTGACATTATTTTTATTTTCTACTATATACGTGACAGCAATCATGGATGCTAAAACAGTTGCAAACACAATGTATGATGGTATTGTAATCGCTGGACTTACGATGGGATATCTAATGATCTCCAGCAAATTTCTGAAAATTAATATGGGCTATCCAAGCCGACCAAATCTAATTCGATGGCCAAAATTAGGGGGGAGCAACTGCTGCTGCGATTGCGACCAAAGATCTTCTTGAACAGAAAAGAATTATTCCTGCAGAACCTTATACTTTGTAATGTATATAGAGACAACCATGGCTGCAGCAATAGGAATGACAGTTCTCGGTGCTGTATTAAATACAACAGCATTCACGGGTGGAAATATAATCGGTCAAAAGCTTAGCGGGAATGGTGGGGCTCTTATTGAAGAACAAAAGACATGACAAGGCATTAGAAAAATTGAACATAATCATGCCGTCTGGACAGAAAAAAGATTACTCCAGGCTGATTGGAAAAGAGAAAATCAGGCCAAAGATATGCATGCTGTGGCTGAATTAAGAGATACAGATGCAGAAATCCTGAAAGAAGCGTTGCACAAGCCAACACTGCATCAGCCCCTATCGCGGAACAGTTCTTAAAGACCAGTTCAATTTTAGATTTATTATCAGCCCAGTCCCGAGCAAAAAAAAAGAAAAAAAAAGAAATGATCTATGTTGCTAGTGGATTGGTCAAAGTATGGTTTGCGTTCCGGATAGGGTGCTACACCGATAGGGTTCCGATAAGCGCTATCTACAGCAATTCAATACTAAAGTTAGTTGCCAGTTATTGAATTGGCTATATTTCCATCCTGATCTGTTATCCAAATACACATTGAACTCATATAATTTGAGCCCTTTCCTAATGGCATGGTGAGAGCAGAGTCTATCATGGCATGATTGTCGTATATACAGTTAGAAATTTACACCTTATAATGTACCGCGTAACATTTTGGATATATCAGATAGTGAAATTGCAGGTGGGTTGATGAACTGCAGGGGACTCCAAATGTGATTTATTTTGATATTAATGATAACAAAAATAAGTTGTTAGATTTTAGTTGTTGGCTTAAACCTAATAATCTATACGTCTTACTACTCTGTGAACTGATTCACCTTAAAATTAGTCCTCTTAATACAATAATATCGTCAGATAATACACTGCGAAGGGGAGAATTATTGGCCATACATTTCTAGCGGACTCCAAGAAAGATTGTTTTCTGAAACAACTTTGCATAAACTGGGTCTGAAGAGTGTGAGGGAGTAGACAGCTGTATTAACTTTACAGAGAGCCAGTCAACAGATGACAGATAATATGAAAATACGTCAACATGGTACAGTTTTTATCAAATGCATACAATTAGGTACAGCAGATGAGTTTGATGATTTCGTTGGTAATATCGCCATCAAAACAGATTCAAGACCACCTTGCAATATTATCATAACCATAGAAAAGACAAAAAGGATTTACATATTGTCACTCATAGTAGTGAAGAAAATAGTAACATTTCCTTTCATAAAAATAGATTCAACTACTTACACTTTAGATATTAGTACCATTTATCTAAAACGACTCATTTTGCTTGAAGTAATGGTCTTCCCTCACATTTTGAGTTAAGAGGAAATTTCTAAAAAAATTTCTATCAAGTGAGCAAATGTTCCAAAGGTGAATGAAAGTTGTCTCCGAAGGGACTCCGTTGGAACTCGCAAGTTCAGAAAAAAAATTCACGAAAGCTGCAGAGTATCAGACCTCTGTGATGACATCACATGCTGCTAAGTGACAGTTATTGCGCAGGACACGGGAATTCTGAAGACGACTCCGTAGGGATAATTAATAAAATTATATATACTTACATATAGCCAATGTGACTCCGTAGGGATGTAACATTCTTTTGCAGACAGAATGTTTTTACTTACAAGTAGCCAGAGTACCTAGAATGTATAGTCCACTCAGTGACTCCATAGTGGAAAATGAGGACCAATGGCCGAGTTGACTGATGCCATACATTGTGGGTTCAAACCCGATTGAAAACTAGCCGTATATTGTTACTTGTAATACTTATTCGAGTGCATGTTGCTATACCCTTCTGAACGCATGCCGAAACGGTTCCGATAAGGGGTTCTCCTACTGAGTCATATGTAGGTCACCCAGACTTGCGCAATGCACTGGCTATGACTCACTGCCAATGCTTGCTCTCACAATCTACTTATGCGTCAATGACCGTTGCTATGGATGCGTACTAGGGGTTACTGGTAGGGGAAGGAAATTCCTCTCCCTGTAGCTTTTTTCGAATAAACAGTGAAAAAATTCTTATTTGTCCCGGAAAGAAACTTTTATTTACTACAACAAGGTCTTATATCAGTACAGTAATCTAGGGGACCGAACCTCATTTTTCAAGCCGCGTAAATAAGAACACCAATTTGGCTGACAATCTGATGTACATGAAATTGGTTTGAGTGCTCGTTTTGATAACAACGTTTTCTGAAACAGCCTGATGATGAGTTCTCGAGAACCTGTCAGTGACAGTGTTTCTCAAAGGTGACATAAGTTTGTTTTCATTACCATATACTACCGCTTGAATATTACAGCTGACTATATCAAGACATGCTTACTCTACCCGTGGGGTAGGTTGCTCTATCTGTGTAACTGTGAGAGAAACCGTAATCAAGATGACGAAAAATGTTTAAATTCAGAATGAGGAAAAAATCGATTAGAGCATGAAGGTTTTATCTACTGTCACAGAAAAAAATCAACCGAAAACAAGTCACTATCCAGTCACTAGATGAAAATCAGATCATTACTTCTCTGCTTGCTCACTGGGTCTGGTGAAGGATCCCCCAGATCGTTATTTATACTAAGTTTGAGTGGTTGAATGTTCAATTTAAGTTGGAGAAAAAAATTCTACAAACAATACAAACCGAGCTGCAGCAGAGTTGAAGCGCGAACAGGCAATTTCTTTCTGAGCACTTTAAATCGATGCATGCAATTTATATATATTGTGTAATGTTATTGACTCAGGCTTAAGCGTTGCGGAGTGCGGTAGACTTATTTTAATCCAACTTGTCTGTCTAAACACCAACGTTTACAGAACACCCAAACAACAACATAGCTGCTCCACAAAAGTTCGGGAACCAGAGAAACAGCTGATGATAGGAGCTTGCCATAGAGGCACTCTAAGTAACCACCGCTGATCATAACATATTGGAATCATTTAACAAATACTGCAAAGGAATCGTTTTGATCTGTTTGTTGTTGTTATCATTGTGATAGCAAATTTTTGTTTGTTTTTTTACTTCGAACGCACATGCAGGAAAATTAAATATTACTAGTAGGTGTACTGTATTGAACGAATTTAAAACGGACATTTTACCTTGAGATCTAAATAATGTATTTGTCTGTTTATTTATCTATTTCTTTCTTTGTTTCTTCTTCTGTCTGTTTATAAACCACATTAGTCATCTCAGAATACTCCATCGTTTGAACTCAAACGATGCATTGTGCATGACTGACGCGACATGGCCCTAACTGTAGAGGGCGCCCTCTGTAAGGAAAATTGTCGATTGAAGTGCCATGAATAGGAAAGACCAATAAATTGAAAAGAGTAGCACATGTAGTTCGTATACTAGCTCTTTAGAATTATTCAGTTTGATTTTCGATTTTTTTTTGTTCACACAATTCAAAAACCGACATGAAAACAACGAAACAAGTAATTCTTAGGCCGCGTTCAAAAAAAAATGGTGAGGGGGGGGGGGGTTGGTTGGAGGAATCGCGATTAAAATCTTATTTTTTTTTTTCAGATCCCCCCTCTAACCCTCAAAAATTTTCAAGTTCCCTCCTCAATACCCTCAAAAATTTTCAAGTCCCCCCCAAAATTACCATATAGCCGCATATTTATTAGGAATGCGCGCAGAGTAAAAAAAACATGTAATGTGCAGTTCTGCACGCAAATGTTCAACACTATCTCTAATCAGCAGGTTGTAGAGCCATATACCTAGGGTAAGTTCTTAAATTGATTCATTTTAAATGCATCAGTGAACTTTTTGGATTTCTCAGTCTAAGCCGACTTGAGTTATCCAACTCTGGCCAGTTCAATGGCAACAGCTGAAAAGCACACAAAATGACAATCATGAGAAAGTATGAAAATTGTATATTCCTAGCTACGTTTAACCAAATTGTGAAAAAATGAGCACAGTGACCTACCATTTTTTTTTCAAAGGTACAAAACATATACAACTTAGATGCCACTTATAAAATGTTTTGCAAAATTGACAATACTGGAAGGTTGAAATATTCCATGAAATTAATGTTTTAATCCCAGAAATTTTGGGTGTAACAATGGCAAATTTGATAAAAAATAAAAGATTCCATTCAGTCACACATTTTTCCATTTGAATTAGAGTCTTTACTGTTCAAAGTTTTACTTTTGTGTTATTGGTACAATGAGATGTGAAAATTTCATTCACTGCATGACTTGAAATGAATGGTTTCATAGATTGATTTTAAGTGATTTTAGAAAAACTGACTTTTCATCGTATATTTGTATAAGATCAATTATGGTGACCCCATCTTTTTTCTCTAATATTTGATTGTTCTGATATGCCAGAATTCAAAAATCCATGGTAACTGTTAGTCCCCTGGTCTTCTATGTGTTGCTCTCTGGCTGGATCTTGTGTACAAGTAATTGTATGTTACACTGTCAATTGAGTGTCCTATGACCGAAACTCTTCTAAACTACATCAGAGTCAAAGCTACATGTATCACTGTCACTGCCAGTATGTAGTAGCAGGGCAGTAGTTGTATTAACTTTTTATTTTGATAATATTTTTGTTTAGTTTATACAATTGTGTTCTTGTTCTATTCCCTACAGAATGTTGAGCTATCGAGTATTCAGCTTGCCAACACAGCCTACGTGTACCATGCATTTGCATCATTCAATTATCACCAATATTTAGACAAACGGGCTTTGTTGACAAACTGTATATTGTGTTTTCTAGCATGCTGTAGAGAGACACCAAGAAACGTGTTTGATACATTGCATAGAAATATAGAAAAATTATCAACAGTTGTAGCTCCTGCCCCATTACAAGGCCAACTTGTTCTACGAAAACTGAATGGCAATCATACATTTTTAGACTTTTTCGAGATTAAAGACATAAAATATGACAAAACGGTTCTAGATTTTGTTTAATTATTACTAACATTAGAACCATTGGACGCGACAAAATGTTGGAAGTCAAAATATTTTCAGGTCCCCCCTATAGGCAGAGCAAAACTTTCAAGTCCCCCCCCCCCTCGACTACCCCAAAAATTTTCGAATCCCCCCCCCCTGAATTCCTTCAGCCCCCCTCTCACCACTTTTTTTGAACGCGGCCTTACTCGTGATAAAACGACAATAAAAGGTTCACTAGTACTGGTCAACTGCGACTGTATACTTTGTAGCTGAGTAATTATAATTATTACAAAATTTCTGCCGATCGTAACACACTGTCGTATATTTGAATGTTTATGTCTGTCTTACATGTACAGTGACTGTACAAAAAGCTGACTTGGTTGATCTAAATGAAGGTTCTATGCGTGGGTATAGAGGCAAAGTGTGGTAAACATTTACACATTTAGAATCTCACGCATGGAGCGCTAGGGGCAATGACGCATTGGCTGGTAATGTGCTGCGAGATGTCATTCAGTGTAAACATGGATAACTGTGATCTGTACAGGTAGTATAGAAACACAGACAAGGAGGATTTTCTCCTAGTATGTGATAGAAGGTAGAAGTATCGACCATGGAGCGACAGGTCTAAGCTAGAAGCTACTTCCGTCATGACAGAACATACGCGCTGCAACTTTCTTTCTGCAATCAGTCATTTTCTGCAGATTCTCATGCATTATTCCTTTATTTCAGGGGAAAAGTTTGCTTCGATGAGCGAACATTTTAGCTTCACTACGCATTAACAACGGCTATTATAGTTATACAGAAGATTTTCAGTGATTTCATGTGTACTCCAGTGTACAGCAATGCGTTTATCCACACCATTCTGTTTTCAAATGAATCAACATGAGGACTGAGATGAGATTATATAAAGGACTAAAATCACATTTTTAACCAGATCTGAGGGAAGGCTAGCACGACTGTTCTTCCCACCAGCTTTAATTATTGTGGAATTCTGACAAGGACAGGAAATCGACGCGATTCGCTGACTAATTCACACCTTGTACAAGCTTTCTTTATGGAACAATCTCTTCTGCTGGAGAATTTGAAATTAGGGCCTGTCCATGAAAGGGCCCAGACCCAGTCATGTGCAAATGCGTGCGTACCTTTTTTGGTCTTTACAATAACCCGTGCCACCATCCCGTCCATGCCGTAATCTATCACTTTGCCTGCATGTACTGTATGCAATGGGACGCTTTGGTTGTGTTCAAGCCAATACCTCGGTAAGACGTTGCCTCAACGATCGAATCATTTTTATGGGAACCAGGACTGATTTCAATTGAACACAGTTGGTAAGTTATCGGACAGATACATACCTACATTTTTAGCATTTTAACATAATTGAATCATGCTGTAGGGATTTCTTTTAAACTCTGTAATTCAGAAACACTCGTTGCTGCATTTGTACGGTAAACACCATAATTCGACTGTTTTTTTATTCAGATATCATACGCACTGTTGCGGAACTTAGCAGATCAGTAGTGAGTGTGACCATACAGCTTTCTACATATATAGACCCCAGAAATAAAACGGTCTTTCTGTAGGGTCTGTGCTTCTACGGTATGACCATAGACCTTTTTAGGGTCTATGGTATGACAAAGCTGTGATCGCGTTGTCTGTTCCTTGAACGACCTGAGTCTACACCATTGCCCTGTGTTGTCTGCGCTTGTGCAGTCGACGTCATCATATACGGGCTATCGCACGCCAGAATATTTGACTGTCCCTTCCTGCCAAATTTTGAGGAATTTGAGTTCCACCTTCTGGACCTTCAAAGAATACCTTTTAGTAATGACGCCATTCCACAATTGACTTCGCCAAATTTATGCTTATTTGTTAAGGAGCGAAGCCCGCGCTGAGATAGCTTTTTGTTTTTAAATAATTGTAATTCAATGGGGATGGAAACATGACGCAAATGTAATCAGAACACCTGTTAAAATGATATACCTTATTAGCTGGCAGAAGGGAAATTTCATTCATCAGACTCATAAAGTATTATGTAACAGATTCATTTCTCGTTAAATTGAATTATGTCGGACAAAGAGACTCAAACTTCCAATGTTGTCAATACGGCTAGTTTTCAATCGGATTCGAACCCACAACATACGGCATCAGTCGCCTAGCTGAGAGGCCAGGATATAGAACAAACTTTTTGTTGAGAAGTCTATAACAGCAAGATTGTAAAAAAAGCGATTTTGTTATTCTAGTAGTCTTAGAAAAATATGTGATTTGTGAATGTTTGAGAGGTGAGCGCCATGATTTTGTGTTCTGCTTTCATCTGAAACGCGTGAGAGGTTTGTACATTATGTCGTGGATTTTACCTGGAATTCGACAGAAAATAATAGGCTTCTGCTGAGACTAAAAGGCAACGCGTTCTATCACTGGGAAAACCTGGCAAGGCCTACCAATGAAATAGGAAAAGCATTAAAGAAACTGTTGCACATGATTTTTTTTTAAATTCACCAACTTGTATCAAGTCCATGATTCTGGCATTAAAGCTCCATAAGCTGTATCTTTTGGTATTTTTTCAAAACTTTTTTTTTGTTTTCTCTACACTTTCTGCATTGTATCCATAAACTGTAATTTAATGCCAAGTATTCAGCATGTCAACAAAACCTGTATGAGTATAATTAGGGTTTCGACACCATGGGTGCGAAACCCTATTGTAATCGTTCTGTTTTTTAGGGTTTCGACACCATGGGTGCGAAACCCTATTGTAATCGTTCTGTTTTTTATTATTTTTCTTCTTCTGTCGCACGTTTGGAACTCTGGAGCTAAAACCGCTGGACCTAGAGTCTTCATATTTGGCACATAGGTAGAAGTCTGCAAAAGTAAATTTTTGATCACATGACCATAATCAGGGGTCACGTGACCTTTTTGCTATTTTGAAAATAAACTTTAAAATTGACTTCATTTGCATAAAAAATGATAAATCAAAATTCTGCTCAAGTCACTTTTTAGACCTTATAGCCTTGCTCCTTCATGCCAAATATCAAAGTCACAGGTCTTGCCAATTTTGAGAAGAAGATTTTTAAAGTATTATTTTTCTGATTTTTCTATGACCTTTGACCTCCCCTATACCTATGCAGCTAAGCTATGGCATTGGCTTATTCTGGCCTATGTTAAAGTCCAGGACAGCCAGCGTCTATTGGACAATGGCCAGTAGGGGACCAAATTGCTCTCCACAATTTTGGCGATTCCACTTGACCTTTGACCTTCGCATCTTCCTTCAACTCATTTATTATGTGCATTTCTAATTCTGACCTAGCCAATAGAGCTAGAGGTCTGATTTTTGGTATGTAGGGATAACTTAGCAATACAATTTTTTTGACAAAATGTCATGTGACCCCGATGACCTTTGACCTCAAATATACATATATGGCCATAACTAAGTAACCCCAAGTGCTACACCCTTCATATTTGGTATGATGGGAGACCTTATGACATCACATCCTGTACCTCATTAATTATGCGCATATCTAATTCTGAGCCAGCCAATAGAGCTAGAGGTCTGATTTTTGGTATATAGGGATAACTAAGCAATACAATTTTTTTGACAAAATGTCATGTGACCTTGATGACCTTTGACCTTAAATATACATATATGGCCATAACTAAGTAACCCCAAATGCTACACCCTTCATATTTGGTATGATGGGAGACCTTATGACACCACATCCTGTACCTCATTAATTATGCGCATATCTAATTCTGAGCCAGCCAATAGAGCTAGAGGTCTGATTTTTGGTATATAGGGATAACTTAGCAATACAATTTTTTTGACACAATGTCATGTGACCTTGATGACCTTTGACCTTAAATATACCTATATATCCACAACTTGGTAACCACAAGTGCTACAGACTTCATATTTGGTATGATGGGAGACCTTATGACACTGCATCCTGTACTTCATTAA
This sequence comes from Ptychodera flava, assembly GCF_041260155.1. NCBI lineage: Eukaryota > Metazoa > Hemichordata > Enteropneusta > Ptychoderidae > Ptychodera > Ptychodera flava. The sequence goes on from NC_091928.1 coordinate 13,647,475, forward strand.
TTATACTCAAAATCTAATTTTTCTTTTGCTCTAATGCTGCCACTTGTGTCGAAACCCGGTCATCGCTGCTTGCAGCTATATTTTATTAGGGTTTCGAGACCACGGGTCCGAAACCCTCTAGTAATCGTTCCGTTTTTTATTATTATTATTATTATTATTATTATTATTATTATTATTACAAGTTTAGGGGCTATAAGTATTATATAGAAATGTAATAACACTAGTTCATTGAAGCTCTGGGAATTCTGAAAAAGAGGTGTTGTTTATTTTAATTTTGTCAAAAGGGGTGACTTCTAATTGTTGTACGTGAAGCGCAGAATTATACATAATACTGTACGGAGAGAGGGACATCATTAGGCCAAGGAGTAATTAAATGCTTGTCGGAAAAGTGACACTAAGCAGTTTAAAGCGATACCAAGCAGGCCCAGACTTTTAACTTGTGTGCGAACTTTATGGATACACATTCAATTGGAAGCCACAGAACAGTGCCACAAACGGCAAAAATTAGAGAGGCACCTTTTTCATCATATAGGCAGAAATCAATGTATTATTGCCTTATTTGTATTGTACGGTGATTGTTTTAACAGCACAATGGCAAATTAACTGTAATGTTATTAAAAATTACTTCAAACCATAACATAAATGATCAAAACAGGCACGTGCATATAGAATAAAACATTTTTTTTTATTTCTTGAAGTGACAAGACTCAAATAAATTACATGTACCGATAACAAAGTTTCGGGCAAACATCTTTTACAAACTCTCTGAATATCAAAAGTAACTTATCCCACAAAGTTGCATTTTAAAAAAAGGGACAAATAAAGAGCTAAACAAAAAATATAGGAAACGAAAAGGAAAGGTACACAGAAAATGAAAAAAAATACAAATTGAAATGATCAAATACCTTTATTTTAAATACAATATGAAAATACAGACAAAATTAAAAAATGAGAAGTACTTGAAATCAAATGGACACCTTGCAACTTCCAGGGTCGTTGTATTCTGTAAATAGATAAGCAAAACAAGGTTATTTACATCTGTACTTGTTAGTATATATACTAAATCATAATGAAAGCATTTAGAAGTATTTCATTCTTATTTTCATGCTAAAAATTTAACTTTTCCAATGATATTTCATGTAAGATAAAACTGAAGGAAGTTTCATTTGAACATGTGAAAACATCCTAAAATGGTAAGTCATCATTACATATACTGGACTTACCATAAAGATGACTTTTCAAGCATCAATTTTAAATTGAACAAGTCGTTGATGGCACAGTCCCCACTTGTTCGTTGGTACATGTACTTTAATAAAAGTCCTCAGAGAGGATAGAGTCCTCTTCATTAATTAGGTCTATGATAAAAATACTGTGATACAGATGGCGCTAAATGGCCAAGAATGAGTTCCACGGTGGTGAAAACATAAAACCAATGTAGGCCGCCATCCTAATTACAAATGTCATTAAATGAGTCAATTAGTAATGAATCAACAGGATGTTGCCGAACATTTTTGCATACTATCCTAACACTAATAGATTATCACCGGTACCATATTTCATAAAGTTTGATGCAGTATTTACAAACTATGAGATCAACATCTGTACCGAGTTTCATCAAATTTTGACGCAGTATTTGTGGATATATAACTCTAATTAGGAAAGTTCATTAAATAAGCAATTACAAATTAATTAAATGACACTGATAAATGCCTTTTTCATTGTTAAAGCAATCATGTAAGCTTAACATGTGTACCAAGTTTCATGAAATCTGATGCAGTATTTCTCGACATATCAGTCTAATTATGAAACTTAGGTAATTGACATGATACTGCTACACGCCGTTCAACAAATCAATGTGCATATGTATGACATAGGTCAATGTCCTTATACCAACTTGAATGATACTGGTGTAAAGATGTCTGAGTTATGGCTCTGTACATGAAAAGATCGTAACAAAATGGCAGCCATGCAGCCATATTTAATCTTACTGTCTAAAAAATCTATATGCATATGTATGACATAAGTCAATGTCCATGTACCAACTTTGAATAAAATCGGTTGAGACTTGCCAGAGTTATGGCTTTCGACATGAAAAAAACCATAACAAAATGGCCGCCATGTGGTCATATTGGATCATATCGTGAAACAAATTGACATACATATGTATAACACGAGTCAATGTCCTTGTAACAACTTTGAATAAAATCGGTTGAGATATGATTGAGTAATTGCTCCGTACATGAAAAAATTGTAACAAAATGGTGGCATGGTAGCCATATCATGTTCATATGTATGACATAGGTCAAAGTCCTTGTACAAAGTTCAGACGGGCCTGAGTTATGGCTAAGGACATGAAAAAATTGTAACAAAATGGCTGCCATGCGGCCATATTGGATCATATCATGAAACAAATTGACATGCATATGTATGACATACCGGTAGATCAATGTCCTTGTACCAACTTTGAATAAAATCGGTTGAGATATGCCTGAGTTATGGCTCCGTACATGACAAAATTGTAATAAGATTGCTGCATGGCAGCACATTGGATAATGTTGTGAAACAAATTGATGTGCATATGTATGATGAAGGTCAATGTCCTTGTACTAACTTTCAATAAAATCGGTTGAAACATGTCGGAGTTATGGCTCTGTACATAAAAAAATTGTAAAAAAATGGCCGCATGCCGGCCACATTGGATCATGCATATGTATATATATTGGACGTGCATATGTATGACATATCAAGTAATCCTCGTACCAAGTTTGAATGAAATCGCTCCATGTATCTCTGAGATATCTGCGTGAACAGACGGATGCATGGACGGACAAACGCACACACTGACACACGCTCGGACATGACCAAACCTATAAGTCCCCCCGGACGGTATCTTGGGGACTAAAAATACAAGCATCAATTTAGTAAAAATATGATTCATAGAAGAACCAGATTTCAATGTTTTTATTTACATATTGGTTTGTTATTGACTTAATTAATTTGTTCTTTACATGTTTATTTTATCATGATTTATCTTTACTTTTATCACTATGGCCATCATTATTTCACGTTGCTTATTTGGTTCTGTATGAACCCTTTGTGTTTTTGGCACTTTCACATGACTTGAATTGGTCATCACATGATGCTCCCTTACCATAAGTTCTAATTTCTTTAAACCATTATGGCCAGGTACTTTACTATACCGGTCCATTCCCTTCCTAATCTCATGATGGATACTCTCTACACCGTTCTGTGAGGAAACCAAAGCCAAACCCTGTGTTTTCAATCTGAGGGATGACATGATCTTCTAACATATGCATTTTGGGGGGTACACTTTCATTAGGAAAGTGTTCTCTGTGATATGCCATTAAATGTGATATGTTTGAACTGAGAATGCTAATATATTCATCTGACATTCTATTGCTTGTACTCTAAAGATTATGGCAGGCTGCAAATTTTGAAAATATTGGCTTATACAGACCACAAATGTGTGCAGCCTGTTCATTCAGCTATGGGCATATTCTTGCTGTGGTCCTGATGACGCTCTTGCACAACGTTTGACTGTTTTCTTCCTGAAACACAAAAAATAAAAAAAAGGATATAATAACTTCTTTCAAAGAAGCAAACAGAGTTGTTTCACTGAAGTAGGTCAAAATAATGTAGACGAAATACATCTTCTGTAGTATATATATAACACACAATAAATCTGACACTGAAAGCTTGAAAATCCTGACAAGCAGAATACTGAACCTTTTAATGACTTTAGCAACAAAACAGTTTACAGTTGTAAAACACATACTTTACAGCACTTGTTCACATGATTTCTGATGAATGCCTGCCCGTGGTAAGAATGACGTCCAACACCAAATGACTGCAGAGCTTGGTCAATACCGCAGACTACAAAACCACATTGTTTTGGCAGTTTCGCTTTTACGTCTGTAGCTTCAGATATCTAAGAAAGGTCATTAGTGGTGGTCTGCCATCATCTTCACTGTTGTCGTCATCATCATCATCATTGTCACAGTCATCATCAGCAAGGAGAGCCTTTTCAACACTATCAGCCAAGGTCTCAGCTTCTTCTTGGAGTTCTTTCGCTTCACACTGTAATGTCTCGACTTGTTTCAACATGGCAACATATGTGTCAAATCCAGCAGGCTTCAGCACGGGTTCATCAATGTCATCATCTCTCTCCAGAGTCGTGATGATCTTGATATCCAGTACTGCACAGCTAGCTTCCATCATGGTGAAAAACTTTTAAAACAAGCCAGGACTGATGTGCAACCCATGGGACTGCAACTGTGATAAAATATAAGGGTTAGCAAATGTATCTTTTACTTTTAATGTATGACAATATCTTGTAACTTTCATACCTACCTATTTATGAAGAAAACACTACATACAAATATACAACAACTAGATTGATCACAAATGCTGACATATGTGCTGGCTTCATTGTCAACTTGTTTTCGCATATAGCTAAATAAACTTCTATTTGTGCACACCATTTACATTATGGACATAGTGGCATGCATACATGTACATTGTAGATAGGTCACAGTGTGGTCTGTTGAACTGTTCAGAGAAAGGTAAAGTGAACTGATTGAAACAGAACAGAGCTATATGTTTAGTTGGTCAATGGAAGCAAACAACATAGTGGATTGAATTGATTAGTACATACTCTGTGCAGTGGTACATTGAAAAGTGGCTTTCTGACACTATTGTAGTGCTGCATGGCACTGTGACATTTTCTGATATCATCAAGGGTTCTCTTCTTCATTGATGACAATGGTTGTTCCTCCTTCGGCAACTGTGCTTGTTCCTTGCTGATCACACAGCATACGCAAAAATATTTCCCTAAAATATTTCAATGTGAGGAAGACAAGGAACAAAAACTGACATAATTACTTAAAAACCTTAGTAGGTATAGACATGACTGGTGTTCATGAAGTCAATTTGATGTGCATGTGTGAACTCTTGGAGAGGATGTACCTGTAATATGCAAACTTATCAATTTAAACTTATCAATTTATTTCAAAGAAATTCATGGTTACTACATTTTGCATTGCCAGTATACATATTAATACTATGTGTAAGAATTAAATTGAGAAATAAACACAAGAATTTCTACAGAGGAAAACAATCATTTGTCAATAGCTTGCAAATATTTATCAAGATCTGACCCACTGTGTACCCCTTCCTTTAAATTTATCTGACTAATCAATGTTAGCTGTGAATGTCTTAAGTCAACGAAAAACTACAACAAATTATCATAATTGTGTTCTACAGCATATCATACACAATGCATGCTGATTATTAACAGTCGCACATATTGCAAACTGATAGGTCAAGGACGTACACATGTAAATCATAGGTAAAACTGAAGTGTACACAATAAACTGCCTGTCCTGCCAGTGCCTCAACTTTTCTTATGTATAAATCATAGCATGCAAGTATACATTTCATACCATTTGGTCCAGACAATCCATAACTCTTGGCCAGATACTCATAATCTCCTATCATCCGTGCTAATAGTGTCTTGTCCCTGAAATAAATCAAAGTGGAATGTAAGACAATTGTCCACACCATTCTAAATGAATGCCCATGTTTCTACATATCAATGCATTTTGTACATGCAAGAAAACAACTTTGCCTTTTGTACTATTTAATGTAGGTATCATATTTATGCTGCATAAGTTTGGTCAGATTTGCACATTGTTTTTCAGATTTTTGGATCAGCAGTATAATGCATGTATTAAACTTGGATAACCAATATGTATGTATCTTAAGTTCCAAATATTGTACCAAAATAGATATATGGTACAATCTGTTCATTGTTTAGTAAAACACAGTATGCATGTTTAGACTTACTTCCACTTTGTGCCATCCAGTTTGTCTACCTGACCTCTGTTAACAGCTAAAGCTATTTCTAAATTGTAATAGGAATCAGGTGCTGCAAATGTACTCCAAATCACTGTATTATCTGCTACATTTGGATTACTGATGTTAGCAACTTGGTAAACCATTCTCATGGTTCCCTGACCCTTGTCCCCACCTAACTTTATCCAAATTTCACTGGTAGGTATTGTACCATGCCAGGTAAGTTTGCTAGACCTGAAGACAAATATGAACAAGATGCAAAAACAACAGTAACACATATATTCAGTAATATGTGATAACAAAGATTACTTATCCACAGTCTTTCTCTACATGATGATAATAGAGTTTGCACACAATCCCAAAAGTCTGACTGCAAGCCTGCTGTCCCAATATTAATCAGGGTTCTCAAAAACTTTTGAAGTAGGCGGAAAATTCAGAAAAGTAGGCGGTTAGCTTCTGTGTGCAACCAGGTTCCCTGGGCGGGCGGGGGGGGGGGGGGGGGGGGGGGGGAGAGACAGTTCTGAGCAATTTCATGCATTCTTATACAGTGTATAAAAGGCTATTCCAACATACACACAGGAGGGTTTCAGGGAGGGGGTCCCCTCCCTGTGTGCAAGAAATTTTTAAAATTTGAAGACATTTTGGAGTAATTTCATGCATTATTGTATTGTATGAAAGACCCTTTCAGCATGAGAGTGTTAAGGATTATATTGAAATTTGAAGACATTTCTCAGCAATTTCATGCATCCTTATACAGTATATAAAAGGTTATTTCAACATACACAAAGGGGGAGGGTTTCAGGGAGGGGGCCCCTCCCTGTGTGCAGGAAATTTTAAAATTTGAAGACATTTTGGAGTAATTTCATGCATTATTGATTGTATGAAAAACCATTTCAGCATGAGAGTGTTAAGGATTATATTGAAATTTGAAGACATTTCTGAGCAATTTCATGCATTCTTATACAGTGTATAAAAGGTTATTTCAACACACACAAGGGGGAGGGTTTCAGGGACGGGGTGGGCAAGAACTTTTTAAATTTTGAAGACATTTTGGAGTAATTTTATGCATTCTTGTACAGTATTAAAGACCATTTCAGTATACAGAATAATCATTATCATTGCCAATTACAACATGTTTTCAAGGGATAAAGTTTAAAAGAAAAGTCAGAAAAATTAATTTGATATCACTCAGGCCTGTCAACTGCATTCAGTTGACAAGGATAATAGCAAAATTTCACCAGACTGTTGTGTAGAATTATGTTTAGCTCATGACTTGAACAAACATTTTGAAATACATCATAGAAGGGGCCTAGGGTTTTCACAATCCAGATAATGATCCGCTAGAATCCTGACCAGCCTGGCTGTACAAAGTGTTTTACTGATTTAAATAAACTTGATTGACGATACAGTAAAATCAAAGAATTTATTCAATTCAATGAATTATAGGAACACAATTTTCAGTGAATTTAATTCACTGTACTGATTTCACAATAAAACGAATCTGCGAGCTGATTATTGATTTTTTGCTGATGTTGAATATAATTGAAAAAGAGAGCTAAATTTCAGTGTTCATGTTTGATAATTTAACCTCAAACTAACGACACTGAACGCCAGCCTGTACTACGCCGTGTGTGACGCCGTGTGTGTACAAAGTACCGGTAGTCAATTGTAACACACTACACACAACGCGATATCGGTCGACCTGAAATTTGACACTGTGATCGACGTAGCATTTCAATAGTACGAAAAGTGAGACCAAGTAATTTTTTGTTTGTTTAGATTTGATCTAAACCTCCCAAAACCAACAGACAAAGTCAGAAAATCAAAGTTTTCAAGCGTCGACTTTCGTTCTCTTCCGCGATGCACACAACCACGGCCCCTCCACAAAACGCGATGTCGATCGACTGAGTTGAATATTGACATCGTGATCGACCATGGATAGATTGACGTGGCGTTTCGAAAGTATGAAAAATGAGACTCAGTAACTTGTGGTCGCTTTAGATTTGATCAAAAACTACCAAACCCATCAGACTAGCCCTACTCTTACGCAGAAAACCAAAGCTCTCAAGCGTCGACTTTCTCTTCCGCGTTTGAGTGAAACAAAAGTCGGCTTCATTCGGAAATGGTCGGCTATTCGCGGGCATAACGTAATTGTATGTTAGTCCAATTTTCGGCTGTACCCGATGTGAACGTCGGAATAATTCGGGCTGTGATCGGGCGAGCCAGGTTGACCTCGAGAGCGATTCCCAGTGTATAGTACACCACGTTCGACGTTCGCTGATCGCGGTACTACAGTGATAGCAACAAGTTCACCGCGTAAATTGCTAGACTACATATAGCCACATCGGCACTTCTGAAATATTATCTGCGGCTTGCAAGACCACCAAAAAAATCTAATTATTGTTATCAAAACCAGAATTTCCGGGCCAGAGAGCGAAACAGTGCTGAAAAGTAGCCGGCCAAAATACGAAAGTAGCCGGTCAATTTGGCCGGCATCCGGCTAAAAATGAACACGCTGATTAATACTCATGTGCTTATATAAGAGCATATAAGAACAATCTAGAACTTTTCTTGACATGCTAATTACTGTTCTAAAATTCTCTCTCTTACACAACTAATTAAATTTCCAGAAAATTCCAAACATGACTTATTAATTCATGGTTGTGAGGTCAAGAAGACAGTGACCTTGATGAGTGTGGGGGGAAAATGACCTGCATAACATACCTCACTTCCAATATTCACATGCCATGCCTTGAAGTAACGCCATAATTTCCTCTTGATAGCCCATGTTGTTCCCATAGCAACTTCCAAATGAAGGCCAGCACCTGGAGGTATGTCAGGAGTGAGTCCCAAGATCTGGAGGATTTTCCTTCTTGTCCTTTGTTGGTGTCTCACCTCCTCTCACTCAGCTGCAGCATCGCATCACCACCACTGACAATGTCTCTCCTCTGACTTAACTGCAACACCTCTGACGTCTTGTCCTAGTGCTAGCTTCTGAGGTTTTTTTTCGTGGCTTTGGTGTATATGTTAAACACAATGGCTGAAAAAAATCACACCAAAAATTGAAAAAACCAAATTTATCTTTCAAAAGTATATGTGGGTGATAAATTCATGAAATTGGACTAGCTCATTACTTGATGAAATTAATTTGTTGAACCACTACCAGGTCACACATGTACTACAAAACCAAATAAATGTTATTACAAATACAAATTTACAAATTATCATATTCCATGATAGCTTTATCAGAAGAATTTACTCCAAAATCTAACTGTATATTGATATGTGGGTATAGATCAGCAAGAGTAATGCTGGTAAAAAACTCACCTGGCCCTTGGTTTTAACCTTTATCAAACTATCATCACTTCTGTTTGCTTCTATTTTTTTCTTGACAAGTGTTGTTGCCATTTCTTCATACTGTAGCAGCATATGCACCGCTGATACATTCTGCAACACAATTTCTGCGGCCTTCACTGCACATATATTGTTCTGCCTATCCCTTGATGTTTCATCATTTGATGTCTCGGTATTGATTGGGTCAGGAATGGGGACTGGAGTATGGTGGCTTCTGATGGGAAATGGGCTCACTGACGAGAAGCAGTGGTCTCCAGCAATGGACTGGTAAACACACCGTTCCGTGTTGTATTGCAGATATTGCAGTGGCACAACTGATTTACAACCGACATTCCCATAATCACATGTGACTGTGGCATTTGATAGCATGTTTGCAAAGGCAATGGGGGGACTTACAATAGATTCACACATAATAGAGAGACGGCACACAGGACAGGATGAAGAAACTTGCAACCACTGACACAAACATTCAGCACAAAACACATGTGGTCCATCACACAAAAGTTGTATTGGTCCATCTATTATGTCTTTGCAAATGGGACACTCCATTTCTTCAATGAGATCATTGAACCTCTGTCTCTGCAAGGGAATGAATCTTCTCATCTTTTTTCCTGCCCTCTGTTTTACGATTTGTACTGCCATGAGTTTCACTCTGTAGTTTCCCCGTTTTTCCTGTCTCCTTGCCAGTGATACCAGAAATGTCACTGCCTTGGTATTGACTTGGTCTGCCCCTGTTTTTACTGTCTTTCTTTTTCTTTCCTGCCTTACACAATGCATCACACACCGCACATCTCCGTACTCTACAGTGTCTGGACCATTTCACTACGTGTGTCCCTGGCCGATAGGTTTTGTTATTGCTTTCTGCCTGCTGCCATGAAGCAATGACTCTCTTACAGAGACAACAAAAATTGGACGGGTGAACATCAGAATGTCTTCACTAAAACTGTACTCTGAAACAATTCTTTAACTCCACGATAAAATTGGAGCATGGATAACTTGTGCCATTAATTTTCCGTGCACAAATACGACACCGGTTTTTTAGCACACGAGCATGAAATTCGAATGACATTTTCACAGTCTAGGCCAACAGACGATTGAAAAGGGCGCCAGAAAATATGCCAGTGTGTAAACAAACCCGTTACCAGGGAAACATGCGTGATGGTCCGAAAAACTATGCTCAACTGCAACGCACATATGGACGTAAATAAAAAACCCACACGCATAAAAATAACCTATGACAAATCACGCCATGAAATATACAGATTAAATCACTGCAGACACGGTTAAATCGGTTTCAATCTTGTTAAAATTGATTTACTTAAAATCTGAACCTCGTAAATTACACAACACATTAATGAAAATACTTACAGACCGCCATGCTTTATGTTATCAAGTTGTCCGTGCTAAGAAACTTCTCCTGCAAATGTCGCGAGGTCAAAGGTAAACTAGCGATAAACATCCAGCTATGCTGAGTATGCCACCTTATTAATTGAGAACAGCTTTCACTATCACATTTGAATGCATTTTTTAAATGTTTATGGGTCAGAATTCGAGGAACAACACGCGCACGGCGAGCGATCGTCTCGGTTTGCACACAATACAATGGCCGCCATCACTGAGAGTGCGTTCGGCTGTTCGTTATTTGTTTGCTCAACCTAAGTTGCCAAGTCGGCCGCGCCGGAAGCAAAACACAGGTGACTAGTCCATGTAGTCTGCAAGTAAGTACATGAAGTATGAGCATGCGCAATTGAGCCTGGGAGCGCGAGAATGTGTATAGTACCGTAGAACTGTCTCGCGCGCGCGCGCTATCATGTCGTTGAGCTATAAAATGTGTGCATGTTAACAGAAACTGGAATTACTGCAGAGAATACTTTCCAGGACATCACATGTAAGTCTCTAAGGTACCAAGGAGGACGTTTAGGAAATCCTTTCAGAAAGTTCACGCCGTCTGTGGCCATTTTGTGGAGTGTAAGCTTATACTGTAAAATACGTACCTGCACTGGCTGCAGCGTATACAGTATTTCTACTGTACAGTGCACATATTGCCGGATAATATGCGATGGAATTTTGCGTTTCACGTCGTTCAATCATTCAGATGGAAATACCGCCCTTCTCAAAACTTTGGAAAAAAAAAGGTGACAGGTTTGGAATGCTAACTCTTGTATATCAAGAATGACGTAATTTAATGAGAAGACATTTGTATTCGAGCACGGCTACAGTTTTTGATTCGAAAACTCTCATCATGGACCGTGGTTGTATTCAACAATCGAGAGGGTTAGGGTGAGTCGAACTTTTTCCTATGTCCATGTAGCACTTGTGCAAAAATAACCGAATCCACAGGCCTTTGGCGAATCAATAAATGCGTTTTTCACCAAGCTGAAAGGTTGAAAGATCCGTCTGTCACTTTGGGACGAGGTAGATAAATGCAGTCAAACCCAGCTGGGCACATAATGTGACTTTGTTCTGGAAATTACGAAGACGACCGGCCGAGCGATGGAACTTTGCAACAAAGTTTCAATATCTGAACTGACTACTTGAATGACAGGCCACAGGAAACGATGGCCAATAAAACGCATTCTCGTTGCATTTTGATAATAATGTATCAATCACAAGACACAGAAATTATGCCTCCTCCGGCAGAAGGGCCGTGGCCAATTTTCAGCCCTGCTACAGTATGTCTCAGTGCTGAAAAGGCCATGTTGTTGCCAGGTTGTCATGGCGACTTTTAAAATTTGCATACAACTCTGAGAGTGAAACGGGTTATTAATAGGTCACAAAACTTTTGAGTCCCACTGTCGTCCATTATACCTGTTTCCTTGGGTATTAAAGGCGTGCAAGTATACACATCAAAAGACTAGAAAATTCACTTCATGGGCAGAATCTTGTAAAATAGCCTTTTCTTGTCTGGTTAACGAAAAAGATACCCCTGATCTAAAATATGCATGGTTTTAAATAAAAAAACCTGTGGTTACCTAAATGGTTACCATGGCAACATGAAACAAAAATGAACATGGAGTTCATGCTGTGATAAATACACTTAGGAGAGCATTTGCATAGTAACTGAGATTACTTTTAATGGAATTTGGAAAACTTTGAAATATTAAAGCGCAAATATGTTACTATGGAAACAGGGCAGTAAAAATTGATATCATGTTTTGTCTTTCTAACCCAAAATAACCCTTTGATATAATATTTCTGTTGATTACTGGATTTTTACACTGGATATTTGGTCTTTCTAACCCAAAATATCCCTTTGCTATAACATATTCTGTCGAATACTGGATTTTAGGTGGAATCTTTGAAAAACTGGTAATTTTTATTCCTGAATGGTTACCATGGAAACATCTCACATTAAAATGAGTGTGATTGTTTTGGTGTGCTAACAAGAAAAACCCTTACTATGATTTTTTTACATCAATCAATAGTTCTTTAATAGGAATTAGTGAAAGAGTAACATTTTCAATCCCAGAATAGTTACCATGGCAACTTGAAACATTAAGATAAGTCTGGTTTTTGTGTTCTCTAACCCGAACTCCCCCACTAGGTAATTTTCATATCAATCAAAGTAACTTTTCATGGGATATTAGCAAAACTGAAATTTTCAACCCCTAAAATGGTTACCATGGAAACATGGGGCAGTGAAATTGATATCATATTTGGTCTTTTCGACCCAAAATACCCTTATGGTGAAATTTTCACGGAAATTGAACCTATTATTATTCGCATTATTATTCTATATAATACTTATACTAATTATTCTTTTTCTTCTTCTTCTTCTTCCGTCCTCTAAATGCAACTGCCACGCGAACACTGTTCACCTAGAGACTTCAAATTTGGCACATAGGTAAAACTCCTCACAAGCAATTTTTGATCACATGACCATAACAATCGGTCACGTGACCTGGCAGCCATATTGAAATTAAACTTTCAACTTGGCTTAATTTGCATAAAAATAAACCAATCAAAATTCTGTTAGATATTTTTGTAGACCATAGGGCTAGGCTTCTTCATGCCAAATTTCAAGGTCATAGGCCCTGCCGATTTTGAGAAGAAGATTTTTAAAGTATTATTTTTCACATTTTTCAGTGACCTTTGACCTCCCCTATAGATTTACAAATGCCCATTACAGGCTAGCCAATAGAGCTAGGAGTCTGGTTCTTTTTCGACATAGACGATCATTGGCTGCTAATGTTAACCAAAATATTTTGGGTCAGGTCACATGACCTTGACCTCATTAGTTATGCGCATATCTAATTCTAGGCTATCCAATAGGGCTAGAGATCCAAATTTCGGTACACAGGGACTACTATGGGATAGAAATCTATTGCAAATATGTCACGTGACCAGACCTCATTAATTATGCGCATATCTAATTCTAGGCTAACCAATAGGGCTAGAGATCCGAATTTTGGTACACAGGGACTACTATGGGATAGAAATCTATTGCAAATATGTCACGTGACCAGACCTCATTAATTATGCGCATATCTAATTCTAGGCTAACCAATAGGGCTAGAGATCCAAATTTTGGTACACAGGGACTACTATGGGATAGAAATCTATTGCAAATATGTCACGTGACCAGACCTCATTAATTATGCACATATCTAATTCTAGGCTAACCAATAGGGCTTGAGATCCAAATTTTGGTACACAGGGACTACTATGAGATAGAAATCTATTGCAAATATGTCAAGTGACCAGACCTCATTAATTATGCGCATATCTAATTCTAGGTTGACCAATAGGGCTAGAAAACCGAATTTTGGTACACAGGGTGTACTCTGGGATACAAGTCTATTGCAAATATGTCACGTGACCAAACCTCATTAATTATGTGCATAATTTATTCTAGGGTAACCAATAGGGCTAGAGATTCGAATTTTGGTACACAGGGACTACTATGGGATAGAAATCTATTGCAAATATGTCACGTGACCAGACCTCATTAATTATGCACATATCTAATTCTAGTCTAACCAATAGGGCTAGAGATCCGAATATTGGTACACAGGGATTACTATGGGATAGAAATCTATTGCAAATATGTCACGTGACCAGACCTCATTAATTATGCGCATATCTAATTCTAGGCTAACCAATAGGGCTAGAGATCCGAATTTTGGTACACAGGGACAACTATGGGATAGAAATACATTGCAAATATGTCACGTGACCAGACCTCATTAATTATGCGCATATCTAATTCTAGGCTAACCAATAGGGCTAGAGATCCAAATTTTGGTACACAGGGACTACTATGGAATTGAAGTCTATTGCAAATATGTCACGTGACCAGACCTCATTAATTATGCGCATATCTAATTCTAGGCTAACCAATAGGACTAGAGATCCGAATTTTGGCACACAGACAGTAGTTTGGGATAGAAATCAATTATCAATATGTCACATGATTTGGCACATAAGGATAACTATTGGAGCAAAGTTTTTTGACAAAATGTCACATGACCAGCCACTTCCTGTATCTCATTAATTATGCACATATCTAATTCTGGGCAAGCCAATTGAGTTAGAGGTCTTATTTTGGTATGTAGGGAAAACTAAGGGATAGAATTTTTTTGACAAAATGTCATGCGATCTCAGTGACCTGGGACGTCAAATATAGGTATTTGTCCATTACTGAGTAACCACAAGAGCTACACCCTTCATATTTGGTAAGATGGGACACCTAATGATGACACATCCTGTACCTCATTAACTATGCAGATATCTAAATCGGGGCCAGTGAATAGAGTTAGAGGTCTGATTTTGGGTATACAGGGATAACTAAGGTATATAACTTTTTTGACAAAATGTCATGTGACCTCACTGACCTTTGATCTCACATATACATATTTGTCCATTACTGAGTAACCACAAGAGCTACACCCTTTATATTTGGTATGATGGGACACCTAATGATGACACATCCTGTACCTCATTAGTCAGCACATATCTAATTCTGGGAAAGCCAAAAGAGCTGCTATTCAAGCATAGAGACAGGCACTATTTTTTGAACCGGACTATCTTCGTGGGTAACGAATGACCTTTGACCTAGTAGCTCTACCTTTGACCTCAGCATCTCAACAGCATATCCCTGTCTATGTGTACCCTGGCCCATATGCCTACAGCCTTCTCCTATTGCTTTCATTGGGTTTTTGTTATTATTAGGGTTTCGACACCATGGGTGCGAAACCCTCTTGTAATCGTTCTGTTTTTTATTATTATTATTATTAGGGTTTCGACACCATTGGTGCGAAACCCTCTTGTAATCGTTCTGTTTTTTATTATTATTATTAGGGTTTCGACACCATGGGTGCGAAACCCTCTTGTAATCGTTCTGTTTTTTATTATTATTATTATTATTATTCTTCGCCCTCCTAAATGCGCTTGCCATTCAAACACTGTTGGACCTAGAGTCTCCAAATTTAGCATATAGATAAAACACCTCGCAAGTAATTTTTTGATCCCATTACCATAACAATGGGTCACGTGACATTTCGGCCATTTTGAAAATAAACTTTAAAATTGAGCTCATTTGCATAAAAAGTGATAAATCAAAATTCTGCTCAAGTCACTTTTTAGACCTTATAGCCTTGCTCCTTCATGCCAAATATCAAAGTCAAAGGTCTTGCCAATTTTGAGAAGAAGATTTTTAAAGTATTTTTTTTCTGATTTTTCTATGACCTTTGACCTTCCTATACCTGTGCAGCTAAGCTATGGCAAAGGCTTTTTCTGGCCTATCTTAGGGTCCCAATAGGCAAGTGTGTCTTGAACGATGACCTTTTGGGGGACCACATTGAACACCAAAATGCCCCTTGACCTTTGACCTTGGCATCATTTAGCACATTATTAAATATGCACATATGCAATTCTGGAGTACCAGATACAGCAAGCGGTCTGATTTTTGCTATGAGGAGGCAAACAAAGTTTTTGAGGTCAAAGGTCATCCTGGTCACGTGACATTTTGTCAAAACACTTTGCTCCTATACTTCTCCCTGTGTACCAAAAATCAGATCCCTAGCTCTATCGGCTAGCCCGGAATTAGATATGCGCATAATTAATGACGAGGTGATGTGGTACCATATTGTCTTCCATCGAACCAAATATCAAGGCAGTAGCACTTGTGGTTACTGATTTACAAGCCTATTCGTGAAATCGAGGTCAAAGGTCATCCTGGTCACGTGACTTTTTGCCCAAAATCTTGGCTTCCACACGTCTCCCCATGTACCAAAAATCAGACCCCTAGCTCTATTGGCTTGCCCAGCATTGGCGTTAGCAGCCCCTGTGCACTAATGCTGGCTGAGCATATTCCCTATTCATAAGCTATAGGCTGGCCTCGTACGTAACTCAATGAGATGAACGCTCGCTTGCTTCACATTCTGAAAAAAACTGCTCTGATTTTGCAATGAATCTCATGTTGGCTCTAAAATCAACTTACAACCCATGCTCTATCTTTGTAAGCCACAAACTGAGTGCTGATCAGCTGCTATTCAAACATAGAGACACGCACTACTTTTTGAACCGGACTATCTTCGTGGGTAACGAATGACCTTTGACCTAGTAGCTCTACCTTTGACCTCAGCATCTCAACAGCATATCCCTGTCTATGTGTACCCTGGCCCATATGCCTACAGCCTTCTCCTATTGCTTTCATTGGGTTTTTCTTATTATTAGGGTTTCGACACCATGGGTGCGAAACCCTCTTGTAATCGTTCTGTTTTTTATTATTATTATTATTAGGGTTTCGACACCATTGGTGCGAAACCCTATAGTAATCGTTCTGTTTTTTATTATTATTATTAGGGTTTCGACACCATGGGTGCGAAACCCTATAGTAATCGTTCTGTTTTTTATTATTATTATTATTATTTTTCTTCCGCCTCCTAAATGCGCTTGCCATTCAAACACTGTTGGACCTAGAGTCTCCAAATTTAGCATATAGATAAAACACCTCGCAAGTAATTTTTTGATCTCATTACCATAACAATGGGTCACGTGACATTTCGGCCATTTTGAAAATAAACTTTAAAATTGAGCTCATTTGCATAAAAAGTGATAAATCAAAATTCTGCTCAAGTCACTTTTTAGACCTTATAGCCTTGCTCCTTCATGCCAAATATCAAAGTCAAAGGTCTTGCCAATTTTGAGAAGAAGATTTTTAAAGTTTTTTTTTCTGATTTTTCTATGACCTTTGACCTTCCTATACCTGTGCAGCTAAGCTATGGCAAAGGCTTTTTCTGGCCTATCTTAGGGTCCCAATAGGCAAGTGTGTCTTGAACGATGACCTTTTGGGGGACCACATTGAACACCAAAATGCCCCTTGACCTTTGACCTTGGCATCATTTAGCACATTATTAAATATGCACATATGCAATTCTGGAGTACCAGATACAGCAAGAGGTCTGATTTTTGCTATGAGGAGGCAAACAAAGTTTTTTGAGGTCAAGGTCATCCTGGTCACGTGACATTTTGTCAAAACACTTTGCTCCTATACTTCTCCCTGTGTACCAAAAATCAGATCCCTAGCTCTATGGGCTAGCCCGGAATTAGATATGCGCATAATTAATGACGAGGTGATGTGGTACCATATTGTCTTCCATCGAACCAAATATCAAGGCAGTAGCACTTGTGGTTACTGATTTACAAGCCTATTCGTGAAATCGAGGTCAAAGGTCATCCTGGTCACGTGACTTTTTGCCCAAAATCTTGGCTTCCACACGTCTGCCCATGTACCAAAAATCAGACCCCTAGCTCTATTGGCTTGCCCAGCATTGGCGTTAGCAGCCCCTGTGCACTAATGCTGGCTGAGCATATTGCCTATTCATAAGCTATAGGCTGGCCTCGTACGTAACTCAATGAGATGAAAGCTCGCTTGCTTCACATTCTGAAAAAACTGATCTGATTTTGCAATGAATCTCATGTTGGCTCTAAAATCAACTTACAACCCATGCTCGATCTTTGTAAGCCACAAACTGAGTGCTGATCAGCTGCTATTCAAGCATAGAGACAGGCACTACTTTTTGAACCGGACTATCTTCGTGGGTAACGAATGACCTTTGACCTAGTAGCTCTACCTTTGACCTCAGCATCTCAACAGCATATCCCTGTCTATGTGTACCCTGGCCCATATGCCTACAGCCTTCTCCTATTGCTTTCATTGGGTTTTTCTTATTATTAGGGTTTCGACACCATGGGTGCGAAACCCTCTTGTAATCGTTCTGTTTTTTATTATTAGGGTTTCGACACCATGGGTGCGAAACCCTATTGTAATCGTTCTGTTTTTTATTATTATTATTCTTCTTCTTCTTCCGCCTCCTAAATGCGCTTGCCATTCAAACACTGTTGGACCTAGAGTCTCCAAATTTAGCATATAGATAAAACACCTCGCAAGTAATTTTTTGATCGCATTACCATAACAATGGGTCACGTGACATTTCGGCCATTTTGAAAATAAACTTTAAAATTGAGCTCATTTGCATAAAAAGTGATAAATCAAAATTCTGCTCAAGTCACTTTTTAGACCTTATAGCCTTGCTCCTTCATGCCAAATATCAAAGTCAAAGGTCTTGCCAATTTTGAGAAGAAGATTTTTAAAGTATTTTTTTTTCTGATTTTTCTATGACCTTTGACCTTCCTATACCTGTGCAGCTAAGCTATGGCAAAGGCTTTTTCTGGCCTATCTTAGGGTCCCAATAGGCAAGTGTGTCTTGAACGATGACCTTTTGGGGGACCACATTGAACACCAAAATTTTGGGAATGCCCCTTGACCTTTGACCTTGGCATCATATAGCACATTATTAAATATGCAAATATGCAATTCCTGAGTACCAGATCCTGCAACTGGCCTGATTTTTGCTATAAGGAGGCAAACAGAGTTTTTGAGGTCAAAGGTCATCCTGGTCACGTGACATTTTGTCAACACACTTTGCTCCTATACTTCTCCCTGTGTACCAAAAATCAGACCCCTAGCTCTATTGGCTAGCCCGGAATTAGATATGCGCATAATTAATGAGCGAGGTGATGTGGTACCATATAGTCTTCCATCCCACCAAATATCAAGGCAGTAGCACTTGTGGTTACTGATTTACAGGCCTATTCGTGAAATCGAGGTCAAAGGTCATCCTGGTCACGTGACTTTTTGCCCAAAATCTTGGCTTCCACACGTCTCCCCATGTACCAAAAATCAGACCCCTAGCTCTATTGGCTTGCCCAGCATTGGCGTTAGCAGCCCCTGTGCACTAATGCTGGCTGAGCATATTCCCTATTCATAAGCTATAGGCTGGCCTCGTACGTAACTCAATGAGATGAAAGCTCGCTTGCTTCACATTCTGAAAAAACTGCTCTGATTTTGCAATGAATCTCATGTTGGCTCTAAAATCAACTTACAACCCATGCTCTATCTTTGTAAGCCACAAACTGAGTGCTGATCAGCTGCTATTCAAGCATAGAGACAGGCACTACTTTTTGAACCGGACTATCTTCGTGGGTAACGGATGACCTTTGACCTAGTAGCTCTACCTTTGACCTTAGCATCTCAACAGCATATCCCCGTGTATGTGTACCCTGGCCCATATGCCTACAGCTTTGCCCTATTGCTTTCATTGGGTTTTTCTTATTAGGGTTTCGACACCATGGGTGCGAAACCCTCTTGTAATCGTTCTGTTTTTTATTAGGGTTTCGACACCATGGGTGCGAAACCCTATTGTAATCGTTCTGTTTTTTATTATTATTATTATATTATTATTATTATTATTATTATTATTATTTTTCTTCCGCCTCCTAAATGCGCTTGCCATTCGAACACTGTTGCAGCTAGAGTCTCCAAATTTGGCATATAGATAAAACACCTCGCAAGTAATTTTTTGATCTCATTACCATAACAATGGGTCACGTGACATTTCGGCCATTTTGAAAATAAACTTTAAAATTGAGCTCATTTGCATAAAAAGTGATAATAAAATTCTGCTCCAGTCACTTTTTAGACCTTATAGCCTTGCTCCTTCATGCCAAACATCAAGGTGACAGGATTTGCCAATTTGAGAAGAAGATTTTTAAACTATTATTTTTCTGATTTTTCTATGACCTTTGACCTTTCTCTACCTGTGCAGCTAAGCTATGGCAAAGGCTTTTTCTGACCTATGTAAGGTCTCAATGGGCTAGCGTGTCTTGAACAATGACCTTTTGGGGACCACATATGAACACCAAAATTGTGGGAATGCCCCTTGACCTTTGACCTTGGCATCATGTAGCACATTATTAAATATGCACATATGCAATTCTGGAGTACAAGATACTGCAACTGGTCTGATTTTTGCTATAAGGAAGCAAACAATGTTTTTGAGGTCAAAGGTCATCCTGGTCACGTGACATTTTGTCAACACACTTTGCTCCTATACTTCTGCCTGTGTACCAAAAATCAGACCCCTAGCTCTATTGGCTACCCGGAATTAGATATGCGCATAATTAATGAGCGAGGTGATGTGGTACCATATTGTCTTCCATCCAGCCAAATATCAAGGCAGTAGCACTTGTGGTTACTGATTTACAGGCCTATTCGTGAAATCGAGGTCAAAGGTCATCCTGGTCACGTGAGTTTTTGCCCAAAATCTTGGCTTCCACACGTCTCCCCATGTACCAACGAGGTCAAAGGTCATCCTGGTCACGTGACTTTTTGCCCAAAATCTTGGCTTCCACACGTCTCCCCATGTACCAAAAATCAGACCCCTAGCTCTATTGGCTTGCCCAGCATTGGCGTTAGCAGCCCCTGTGCACTAATGCTGGCTGAGCATATTCCCTATTCATAAGCTATAGGCTGGCCTCGTACGTAACTCAATGAGATGAAAGCTCGCTTGCTTCACATTCTGAAAAAACTGCTCTGATTTTGCAATGAATCTCATGTTGGCTCTAAAATCAACTTACAACCCATGCTCTATCTTTGTAAGCCACAAACTGAGTGCTGATCAGCTGCTATTCAAGCATAGAGACAGGCACTACTTTTTGAACCGGACTATCTTCGTGGGTAACGGATGACCTTTGACCTAGTAGCTCTACCTTTGACCTTAGCATCTCAACAGCATATCCCCGTGTATGTGTACCATGGCCCATATGCCTACAGCTTTCCCCTATTGCTTTCATTGCGTTTTTCTTATTATTAGGGTTTCGACACCATGGGTGCGAAACCCTCTTGTAATCGTTCTGTTTTTTATTAGGGTTTCGACACCATGGGTGCGAAACCCTCTTGTAATCGTTCTGTTTTTTATTATTATTATTATTATTATTATTATTATTTTTCTTCCGCCTCCTAAATGCGCTTGCCATTCGAACACTGTTGCACCTAGAGTCTCCAAATTTGGCATATAGATAAAACACCTCGCAAGTAATTTTTTGATCTCATTACCATAACAATGGGTCACGTGACATTTCGGCCATTTTGAAAATAAACTTTAAAATTGAGCTCATTTGCATAAAAAGTGATAAATAAAATTCTGCTCCAGTCACTTTTTAGACCTTATAGCCTTGCTCCTTCATGCCAAACATCAAGGTGACAGGATTTGCCAATTTTGAGAAGAAGATTTTTAAACTATTATTTTTCTGATTTTTCTATGACCTTTGACCTTTCTCTACCTGTGCAGCTAAGCTATGGCAAAGGCTTTTTCTGACCTATGTAAGGGTCTCAATGGGCTAGCGTGTCTTGAACAATGACCTTTTGGGGACCACATATGAACACCAAAATTGTGGGAATGCCCCTTGACCTTTGACCTTGGCATCATGTAGCACATTATTAAATATGCACATATGCAATTCTGGAGTACAAGATACTGCAACTGGTCTGATTTTTGCTATAAGGAAGCAAACAATTTTTTGAGGTCAAAGGTCATCCTGGTCACCTGACATTTTGTCAACACACTTTGCTCCTATACTTCTGCCTGTGTACCAAAAATCAGACCCCTAGCTCTATTGGCTAGCCCGGAATTAGATATGCGCATAATTAATGAGCGAGGTGATGTGGTACCATATTGTCTTCCATCCAGCCAAATATCAAGGCAGTAGCACTTGTGGTTACTGATTTACAGGCCTATTCGTGAAATCGAGGTCAAAGGTCATCCTGGTCACGTGACTTTTTGCCCAAAATCTTGGCTTCCACACGTCTCCCCATGTACCAACGAGGTCAAAGGTCATCCTGGTCACGTGACTTTTTGCCCAAAATCTTGGCTTCCACACGTCTCCCCATGTACCAAAAATCAGACCCCTAGCTCTATTGGCTTGCCCAGCATTGGCGTTAGCAGCCCCTGTGCACTAATGCTGGCTGAGCATATTGCCTATTCATAAGCTATAGGCTGGCCTCGTACGTAACTCAATGAGATGAACGCTCGCTTGCTTCACATTCTGAAAAAACTGCTCTGATTTTGCAATGAATCTCATGTTGGCTCTAAAATCAACTTACAACCCATGCTCTATCTTTGTAAGCCACAAACTGAGTGCTGATCAGCTGCTATTCAAGCATAGAGACAGGCACTATTTTTTGAACCGGACTATCTTCGTGGGTAACGGATGACCTTTGACCTAGTAGCTCTACCTTTGACCTCAGCATCTCAACAGCATATCCCCGTGTATGTGTACCATGGCCCATATGCCTACAGCTTTCCCCTATTGCTTTCATTGCGTTTTTCTTATTATTAGGGTTTCGACACCATGGGTGCGAAACCCTCTTGTAATCGTTCTGTTTTTTATTAGGGTTTCGACACCATGGGTGCGAAACCCTCTTGTAATCGTTCTGTTTTTTATTATTATTATTATTATTATTATTATTATTTTTCTTCCGCCTCCTAAATGCGCTTGCCATTCGAACACTGTTGCACCTAGAGTCTCCAAATTTGGCATATAGATAAAACACCTCGCAAGTAATTTTTTGATCTCATTACCATAACAATGGGTCACGTGACATTTCGGCCATTTTGAAAATAAACTTTAAAATTGAGCTCATTTGCATAAAAAGTGATAAATCAAAATTCTGCTCCAGTCACTTTTTAGACCTTATAGCCTTGCTCCTTCATGCCAAACATCAAGGTGACAGGATTTGCCAATTTTGAGAAGAAGATTTTTAAAGTATTATTTTTCTGATTTTTCTATGACCTTTGACCTTTCTCTACCTGTGCAGCTAAGCTATGGCAAAGGCTTTTTCTGACCTATGTAAGGGTCCCAATGGGCTAGCGTGTCTTGAACAATGACCTTTGGGGACCACATATGAACACCAAAATTGTGGGAATGCCCCTTGACCTTTGACCTTGGCATCATATAGCACATTATTAAATATGCAAATATGCAATTCCTGAGTACCAGATCCTGCAACTGGCCTGATTTTTGCTATAAGGAGGCAAACAAAGTTTTTGAGGTCAAAGGTCATCCTGGTCACGTGACATTTTGTCAACACACTTTGCTCCTATACTTCTCCCTGTGTACCAAAAATCAGACCCCTAGCTCTATTGGCTAGCCCGGAATTAGATATGCGCATAATTAATGAGCGAGGTGATGTGGTACCATATTGTCTTCCATCCCACCAAATATCAAGGCAGTAGCACTTGTGGTTACTGATTTACAAGCCTATTCGTGAAATCGAGGTCAAAGGTCATCCTGGTCACGTGAGTTTTTGCCCAAAATCTTGGCTTCCACACGTCTCCCCATGTACCAACGAGGTCAAAGGTCATCCTGGTCACGTGACTTTTTGCCCAAACCCTTGGCTTCCACACGTCTCCCCATGTACCAAAAATCAGACCCCTAGCTCTATTGGCTTGCCCAGCATTGGCGTTAGCAGCCCCTGTGCACTAATGCTGGCTGAGCATATTCCCTATTCATAAGCTATAGGCTGGCCTCGTACGTAACTCAATGAGATGAAAGCTCGCTTGCTTCACATTCTGAAAAAACTGCTCTGATTTTGCAATGAATCTCATGTTGGCTCTAAAATCAACTTACAACCCATGCTCTATCTTTGTAAGCCACAAACTGAGTGCTGATCAGCTGCTATTCAAGCATAGAGACAGAGACACGCACTACTTTTTGAACCGGACTATCTTCGTGGGTAACGGATGACCTTTGACCTAGTAGCTCTACCTTTGACCTTAGCATCTCTACAGCATATCCCGTGTAAGTGTACCATGGCCCATATGCCTACAGCTTTCCCCTATTGCTTTCATTGCGTTTTTCTTATTATTAGGGTTTCGACACCATGGGTGCGAAACCCTCTTGTAATCGTTCTGTTTTTTATTAGGGTTTCGACACCATGGGTGCGAAACCCTCTTGTAATCGTTCTGTTTTTTATTATTATTATTATTATTATTATTATTTTTCTTCCGCCTCCTAAATGCGCTTGCCATTCGAACACTGTTGCACCTAGAGTCTCCAAATTTGGCATATAGATAAAACACCTCGCAAGTAATTTTTTGATCTCATTACCATAACAATGGGTCACGTGACATTTCGGCCATTTTGAAAATAAACTTTAAAATTGAGCTCATTTGCATAAAAAGTGATAAATCAAAATTCTGCTCCAGTCACTTTTTAGACCTTATAGCCTTGCTCCTTCATGCCAAACATCAAGGTGACAGGATTTGCCAATTTGAGAAGAAGATTTTTAAACTATTATTTTTCTGATTTTTCTATGACCTTTGACCTTTCTCTACCTGTGCAGCTAAGCTATGGCAAAGGCTTTTCTGACCTATGTAAGGGTCTCAATGGGCTAGCGTGTCTTGAACAATGACCTTTTGGGGACCACATATGAACACCAAAATTGTGGGAATGCCCTTGACCTTTGACCTTGGCATCATGTAGCACATTATTAAATATGCACATATGCAATTCTGGAGTACAAGATACTGCAACTGGTCTGATTTTTGCTATAAGGAAGCAAACAATGTTTTTGAGGTCAAAGGTCATCCTGGTCACGTGACATTTTGTCAACACACTTTGCTCCTATACTTCTGCCTGTGTACCAAAAATCAGACCCCTAGCTCTATTGGCTAGCCCGGAATTAGATATGCGCATAATTAATGAGCGAGGTGATGTGGTACCATATTGTCTTCCATCCAGCCAAATATCAAGGCAGTAGCACTTGTGGTTACTGATTTACAGGCCTATTCGTGAAATCGAGGTCAAAGGTCATCCTGGTCACGTGACTTTTTGCCCAAAATCTTGGCTTCCACACGTCTCCCCATGTACCAACGAGGTCAAAGGTCATCCTGGTCACGTGACTTTTTGCCCAAAATCTTGGCTTCCACACGTCTCCCCATGTACCAAAAATCAGACCCCTAGCTCTATTGGCTTGCCCAGCATTGGCGTTAGCAGCCCCTGTGCAGTAATGCTGGCTGAGCATATTCCCTATTCATAAGCTATAGGCTGGCCTCGTACGTAACTCAATGAGATGAACGCTCGCTTGCTTCACATTCTGAAAAAACTGCTCTGATTTTGCAATGAATCTCATGTTGGCTCTAAAATCAACTTACAACCCATGCTCTATCTTTGTAAGCCACAAACTGAGTGCTGATCAGCTGCTATTCAAGCATAGAGACAGGCACTATTTTCTGAACCGGACTATCTTCGTGGGTAACGGATGACCTTTGACCTAGTAGCTCTACCTTTGACCTCAGCATCTCAACAGCATATCCCCGTGTAAGTGTACCCTGGCCCATATGCCTACAGCTACAGCTTTGCCCTATTGCTTTCATTGGGTTTTTTCTTATTAGGGTTTCGACACCATGGGTGCGAAACCCTCTTGTAATCGTTCTGTTTTTTATTAGGGTTTCGACACCATGGGTGCGAAACCCTATAGTAATCGTTCTGTTTTTTATTATTATTATTATTATTATTATTATTATTATTATTATTATTTTTATTTTTTCTTCCGCCTCCTAAATGCGCTTGCCATTCGAACACTGTTGCAGCTAGAGTCTTCAAATTTGGCATATAGATAAAACACCTCGCAAGTAATTTTTTGATCTCATTACCATAACAATGGGTCACGTGACATTTCGGCCATTTTGAAAATAAACTTTAAAATTGAGCTCATTTGCATAAAAAGTGATAAATCAAAATTCTGCTCCAGTCACTTTTTAGACCTTATAGCCTTGCTCCTTCATGCCAAACATCAAGGTGACAGGATTTGCCAATTTTGAGAAGAAGATTTTTAAAGTATTATTTTTCTGATTTTTCTATGACCTTTGACCTTTCTCTACCTGTGCAGCTAAGCTATGGCAAAGGCTTTTTCTTCTGACCTATGTAAGGGTCTCAATGGGCTAGCGTGTCTTGAACAATGACCTTTTGGGGACCACATATGAACACCAAAATTGTGGGAATGCCCCTTGACCTTTGACCTTGGCATCATGTAGCACATTATTAAATATGCACATATGCAATTCCGGAGTACCAGATCCTGCAACTGGCCTGATTTTTGCTATAAGGAGGCAAACAAAGTTTTTGAGGTCAAAGGTCATCCTGGTCACGTGACATTTTGTCAACACACTTTGCTCCTATACTTCTGCCTGTGTACCAAAAATCAGACCCCTAGCTCTATTGGCTAGCCCGGAATTAGATATGCGCATAATTAATGAGCGAGGTGATGTGGTACCATATTGTCTTCCATCCCGCCAAATATCAAGGCAGTAGCTCTTGTGGTTACTGATTTACAGCCTATTCGTGAAATCGAGGTCAAAGGTCATCCTGGTCACGTGACTTTTTGCCCAAAATCTTGGCTTCCACACGTCTCCCCATGTACCAACGAGGTCAAAGGTCATCCTGGTCACGTGACTTTTTGCCCAAAATCTTGGCTTCCACACGTCTCCCCATGTACCAAAAATCAGACCCCTAGCTCTATTGGCTTGCCCAGCATTGGCGTTAGCAGCCCCTGTGCACTAATGCTGGCTGAGCATATTCCCTATTCATAAGCTATAGGCTGGCCTCGTACGTAACTCAATGAGATGAAAAGCTCGCTTGCTTCACATTCTGAAATACTGCTCTGATTTTGCAATGAATCTCATGTTGGCTCTAAAATCAACTTCCAACCCATGCTCTATCTTTGTAAGCCACAAACTGAGTGCTGATCAGCTGCTATTCAAGCATAGAGACACGCACTACTTTTTGAACCGGACTATCTTCGTGGGTAACGGATGACCTTTGACCTAGTAGCTCTACCTTTGACCTTAGCATCTCTACAGCATATTCCTGTGTATGTGTACCCTGGCCCATATGCCTACAGCTTTCCCCTATTGCTTTCATTGCGTTTTTCTTATTATTAGGGTTTCGACACCATGGGTGCGAAACCCTCTTGTAATCGTTCTGTTTTTTATTAGGGTTTCGACACCATGGGTGCGAAACCCTCTTGTAATCGTTCTGTTTTTTATTATTATTATTATTATTATTATTATTTTTCTTCCGCCTCCTAAATGCGCTTGCCATTCGAACACTGTTGCACCTAGAGTCTCCAAATTTGGCATATAGATAAAACACCTCGCAAGTAATTTTTTGATCTCATTACCATAACAATGGGTCACGTGACATTTCGGCCATTTTGAAAATAAACTTTAAAATTGAGCTCATTTGCATAAAAAGTGATAAATCAAAATTCTGCTCCAGTCACTTTTTAGACCTTATAGCCTTGCTCCTTCATGCCAAACATCAAGGTGACAGGATTTGCCAATTTTGAGAAGAAGATTTTTAAAGTATTATTTTTCTGATTTTTCTATGACCTTTGACCTTTCTCTACCTGTGCAGCTAAGCTATGGCAAAGGCTTTTTCTGACCTATGTAAGGGTCTCAATGGGCTAGCGTGTCTTGAACAATGACCTTTTGGGGACCACATATGAACACCAAAATTGTGGAATGCCCCTTGACCTTTGACCTTGGCATCATGTAGCACATTATTAAATATGCACATATGCAATTCTGGAGTACAAGATACTGCAACTGGTCTGATTTTTGCTATAAGGAAGCAAACAATGTTTTTGAGGTCAAAGGTCATCCTGGTCACGTGACATTTTGTCAACACACTTTGCTCCTATACTTCTGCCTGTGTACAAAAATCAGACCCCTAGCTCTATTGGCTAGCCCGGAATTAGATATGCGCATAATTAATGAGCGAGGTGATGTGGTACCATATTGTCTTCCATCCAGCCAAATATCAAGGCAGTAGCACTTGTGGTTACTGATTTACAGGCCTATTCGTGAAATCGAGGTCAAAGGTCATCCTGGTCACGTGACTTTTTGCCCAAAATCTTGGCTTCCACACGTCTCCCCATGTACCAACGAGGTCAAAGGTCATCCTGGTCACGTGACTTTTTGCCCAAAATCTTGGCTTCCACACGTCTCCCCATGTACCAAAATCAGACCCCTAGCTCTATTGGCTTGCCCAGCATTGGCGTTAGCAGCCCCTGTGCACTAATGCTGGCTGAGCATATTCCCTATTCATAAGCTATAGGCTGGCCTCGTACGTAACTCAATGAGATGAAAGCTCGCTTGCTTCACATTCTGAAAAAACTGCTCTGATTTTGCAATGAATCTCATGTTGGCTCTAAAATCAACTTACAACCCATGCTCTATCTTTGTAAGCCACAAACTGAGTGCTGATCAGCTGCTATTCAAGCATAGAGACAGGCACTACTTTTTGAACCGGACTATCTTCGTGGGTAACGGATGACCTTTGACCTAGTAGCTCTACCTTTGACCTCAGCATCTCAACAGCATATCCCCGTGTAAGTGTACCCTGGCCCATATGCCTACAGCTTTGCCCTATTGCTTTCATTGGGTTTTTTCTTATTAGGGTTTCGACACCATGGGTGCGAAACCCTCTTGTAATCGTTCTGTTTTTTATTTAGGGTTTCGACACCATGGGTGCGAAACCCTATAGTAATCGTTCTGTTTTTTATTATTATTATTATTATTATTATTATTATTTTTCTTCCGCCTCCTAAATGCGCTTGCCATTCGAACACTGTTGCACCTAGAGTCTCCAAATTTGGCATATAGATAAAACACCTCGCAAGTAATTTTTTGATCTCATTACCATAACAATGGGTCACGTGACATTTCGGCCATTTTGAAAATAAACTTTAAAATTGAGCTCATTTGCATAAAAAGTGATAAATCAAAATTCTGCTCCAGTCACTTTTTAGACCTTATAGCCTTGCTCCTTCATGCCAAACATCAAGGTGACAGGATTTGCCAATTTTGAGAAGAAGATTTTTAAAGTATTATTTTTCTGATTTTTCTATGACCTTTGACCTTTCTCTACCTGTGCAGCTAAGCTATGGCAAAGGCTTTTTCTGACCTATGTAAGGGTCTCAGTGGGCTAGCGTGTCTTGAACAATGACCTTTTGGGGACCACATATGAACACCAAAATTTTGGGAATGCCCCTTGACCTTTGACCTTGGCATCATGTAGCACATTATTAAATATGCACATATGCAATTCCTGAGTACCAGATCCTGCAACTGGTCTGATTTTTGCTATAAGGAGGCAAACAAAGTTTTTGAGGTCAAAGGTCATCCTGGTCACGTGACATTTTGTCAACACACTTTGCTCCTATACTTCTCCCTGTGTACCAAAAATCAGACCCCTAGCTCTATTGGCTAGCCCGGAATTAGATATGCGCATAATTAATGAGCGAGGTGATGTGGTACCATATTGTCTTCCATCCAGCCAAATATCAAGGCAGTAGCACTTGTGGTTACTGATTTACAGGCCTATTCGTGAAATCGAGGTCAAAGGGTCATCCTGGTCACGTGACTTTTTGCCCAAAATCTTGGCTTCCACACGTCTCCCCATGTACCAACGAGGTCAAAGGTCATCCTGGTCACGTGACTTTTGCCCCAAAATCTTGGCTTCCACACGTCTCCCCATGTACCAAAAATCAGACCCCTAGCTCTATTGGCTTGCCCAGCATTGGCGTTAGCAGCCCCTGTGCACTAATGCTGGCTGAGCATATTCCCTATTCATAAGCTATAGGCTGGCCTCGTACGTAACTCAATGAGATGAAAGCTCGCTTGCTTCACATTCTGAAAAAACTGCTCTGATTTTGCAATGAATCTCATGTTGGCTCTAAAATCAACTTACAACCCATGCTCTATCTTTGTAAGCCACAAACTGAGTGCTGATCAGCTGCTATTCAAGCATAGAGACAGGCACTACTTTTTGAACCGGACTATCTTCGTGGGTAACGGATGACCTTTGACCTAGTAGCTCTACCTTTGACCTTAGCATCTCAAGAGCATATCTCCGTGTATGTGTACCCTGGCCCATATGCCTACAGCTTTGCCCTATTGCTTTCATTGGGTTTTTTCTTATTAGGGTTTCGACACCATGGGTGCGAAACCCTCTTGTAATCGTTCTGTTTTTATTAGGGTTTCGACACCATGGGTGCGAAACCCTATAGTAATCGTTCTGTTTTTTATTATTATTATTATTATTATTATTATTATTATTATTATTATTTTTTTCTTCCGCCTCCTAAATGCGCTTGCCATTCGAACACTGTTGCAGCTAGAGTCTTCAAATTTGGCATATAGATAAACACCTCGCAAGTAATTTTTTGATCTCATTACCATAACAAGGGTCACGTGACATTTCGGCCATTTTGAAAATAAACTTTAAAATTGAGCTCATTTGCATAAAAGTGATAAATCAAAATTCTGCTCCAGTCACTTTTTAGACCTTATAGCCTTGCTCCTTCATGCCAACAATCAAGGTGACAGGATTTGCCAATTTTGAGAAGAAGATTTTTAAACTATTATTTTTCTGATTTTTCTATGACCTTTGACCTTTCTCTACCTGTGCAGCTAAGCTATGGCAAAGGCTTTTTCTGACCTATGTAAGGGTCTCAATGGGCTAGCGTGTCTTGAACAATGACCTTTTGGGGACCACATATGAACACCAAAATTTTGGGAATGCCCCTTGACCTTTGACCCTGACATCATATAGCACATTATTAAATATGCACATATGCAATTCCGGAGTACCAGATCCTGCAACTGGCCTGATTTTTGCTATAAGGAGGCAAACAAAGTTTTTGAGGTCAAAGGTCATCCTGGTCACGTGACATTTTGTCAACACACTTTGCTCCTATACTTCTGCCTGTGTACCAAAAATCAGATCCCTAGCTCTATTGGCTAGCCCTGAATTAGATATGCGCATAATTAATGAGCGAGGTGATGTGGTACCATATTGTCTTCCATCCCACCAAATATCAAGGCAGTAGCTCTTGTGGTTACTGATTTACAGGCCTATTCGTGAAATCGAGGTCAAAGGTCATCCTGGTCACGTGACTTTTTGCCCAAAATCTTGGCTTCCACACGTCTCCCCATGTACCAACGAGGTCAAAGGTCATCCTGGTCACGTGACTTTTTGCCCAAAATCTTGGCTTCCACACGTCTCCCCATGTACCAAAAATCAGACCCCTAGCTCTATTGGCTTGCCCAGCATTGGCGTTAGCAGCCCCTGTGCAGTAATGCTGGCTGAGCATATGCCTATTCATAAGCTATAGGCTGGCCTCGTACGTAACTCAATGAGATGAAAGCTCGCTTGCTTCACATTCTGAAAAAATGCTCTGATTTTGCAATGAATCTCATGTTGGCTCTAAAATCAACTTACAACCCATGCTCTATCTTTGTAAGCCACAAACTGAGTGCTGATCAGCTGCTATTCAAACATAGAGACACGCACTACTTTTTGAACCGGACTATCTTCGTGGGTAACGGATGACCTTTGACCTAGTAGCTCTACCTTTGACCTTAGCATCTCTACAGCATATTCCCGTGTATGTGTACCCTGGCCCATATGCCTACAGCTTTCCCCTATTGCTTTCATTGCGTTTTTCTTATTATTAGGGTTTCGACACCATGGGTGCGAAACCCTCTTGTAATCGTTCTGTTTTTTATTAGGGTTTCGACACCATGGGTGCGAAACCCTCTTGTAATCGTTCTGTTTTTTATTATTATTATTATTATTATTATTATTATTTTTCTTCCGCCTCCTAAATGCGCTTGCCATTCGAACACTGTTGCACCTAGAGTCTCCAAATTTGGCATATAGATAAAACACCTCGCAAGTAATTTTTTGATCTCATTACCATAACAATGGGTCACGTGACATTTCGGCCATTTTGAAAATAAACTTTAAAATTGAGCTCATTTGCATAAAAGTGATAAATCAAAATTCTGCTCCAGTCACTTTTTAGACCTTATAGCCTTGCTCCTTCATGCCAAACATCAAGGTGACAGGATTTGCCAATTTGAGAAGAAGATTTTTAAACTATTATTTTTCTGATTTTTCTATGACCTTTGACCTTTCTCTACCTGTGCAGCTAAGCTATGGCAAAGGCTTTTTCTGACCTATGTAAGGGTCTCATGGGCTAGCGTGTCTTGAACAATGACCTTTTTGGGACCACATATTGAACACCAAAATTTTGGGAATGCCCCTTGACCTTTGACCTTGGCATCATGTAGCACATTATTAAATATGCACATATGCAATTCCGGAGTACCAGATCCTGCAACTGGCCTGATTTTTGCTATAAGGAGGCAAACAAAGTTTTTGAGGTCAAAGGTCATCCTGGTCACGTGACATTTTGTCAACACACTTTGCTCCTATACTTCTGCCTGTGTACCAAAAATCAGACCCCTAGCTCTATTGGCTAGCCCGGAATTAGATATGCGCATAATTAATGAGCGAGGTGATGTGGTACCATATTGTCTTCCATCCAGCCAAATATCAAGGCAGTAGCACTTGTGGTTACTGATTTACAGGCCTATTCGTGAAATCGAGGTCAAAGGTCATCCTGGTCACGTGACTTTTTGCCCAAAATCTTGGCTTCCACACGTCTCCCCATGTACCAACGAGGTCAAAAGGTCATCCTGGTCACGTGACTTTTTGCCCAAAATCTTGGCTTCCACACGTCTCCCCATGTACCAAAAATCAGACCCCTAGCTCTATTGGCTTGCCCAGCATTGGCGTTAGCAGCCCCTGTGCACTAATGCTGGCTGAGCATATGCCCTATTCATAAGCTATAGGCTGGCCTCGTACGTAACTCAATGAGATAAAGCTCGCTTGCTTCACATTCTGAAAAAACTGCTCTGATTTTGCAATGAATCTCATGTTGGCTCTAAAATCAACTTACAACCCATGCTCTATCTTTGTAAGCCACAAACTGAGTGCTGATCAGCTGCTATTCAAACATAGAGACACGCACTACTTTTTGAACCGGACTATCTTCGTGGGTAACGGATGACCTTTGACCTAGTAGCTCTACCTTTGACCTTAGCATCTCAACAGCATATCCCCGTGTATGTGTACCCTGGCCCATATGCCTACAGCTTTCCCCTATTGCTTTCATTGGGTTTTTTCTTATTAGGGTTTCGACACCATGGGTGCGAAACCCTCTTGTAATCGTTCTGTTTTTTATTAGGGTTTCGACACCATGGGTGCGAAACCCTATAGTAATCGTTCTGTTTTTTATTATTATTATTATTATTATTATTATTATTATTATTATTATTTTTCTTCCGCCTCCTAAATGCGCTTGCCATTCGAACACTGTTGCAGCTAGAGTCTTCAAATTTGGCATATAGATAAAACACTCGCAAGTAATTTTTTGATCTCATTACCATAACAATGGGTCACGTGACATTTCGGCCATTTTGAAAATAAACTTTAAAATTGAGCTCATTTGCATAAAAAGTGATAAATCAAAATTCTGCTCCAGTCACTTTTTAGACCTTATAGCCTTGCTCCTTCATGCCAAACATCAAGGTGACAGGATTTGCCAATTTTGAGAAGAAGATTTTTAAAGTATTATTTTTCTGATTTTTCTATGACCTTTGACCTTTCTCTACCTGTGCAGCTAAGCTATGGCAAAGGCTTTTTCTGACCTATGTAAGGGTCTCAGTGGGCTAGCGTGTCTTGAACAATGACCTTTTGGGGACCACATATGAACACCAAAATTGTGGGAATGCCCCTTGACCTTTGACCTTGGCATCATGTAGCACATTATTAAATATGCACATATGCAATTCTGGAGTACAAGATACTGCAACTGGTCTGATTTTTGCTATAAGGAAGCAAACAATGTTTTTGAGGTCAAAGGTCATCCTGGTCACGTGACATTTTGTCAACACACTTTGCTCCTATACTTCTGCCTGTGTACCAAAAATCAGACCCCTAGCTCTATTGGCTAGCCCGGAATTAGATATGCGCATAATTAATGAGCGAGGTGATGTGGTACCATATTGTCTTCCATCCAGCCAAATATCAAGGCAGTAGCACTTGTGGTTACTGATTTACAGGCCTATTCGTGAAATCGAGGTCAAAGGTCATCCTGGTCACGTGACTTTTTGCCCAAAATCTTGGCTTCCACACGTCTCCCCATGTACCAACGAGGTCAAAGGTCATCCTGGTCACGTGACTTTTTGCCCAAAATCTTGGCTTCCACACGTCTCCCCATGTACCAAAAATCAGACCCCTAGCTCTATTGGCTTGCCCAGCATTGGCGTTAGCAGCCCCTGTGCAGTAATGCTGGCTGAGCATATTCCCTATTCATAAGCTATAGGCTGGCCTCGTACGTAACTCAATGAGATGAACGCTCGCTTGCTTCACATTCTGAAAAAAACTGCTCTGATTTTGCAATGAATCTCATGTTGGCTCTAAAATCAACTTACAACCCATGCTCTATCTTTGTAAGCCACAAACTGAGTGCTGATCAGCTGCTATTCAAACATAGAGACACGCACTACTTTTTGAACCGGACTATCTTCGTGGGTAACGGATGACCTTTGACCTAGTAGCTCTACCTTTGACCTTAGCATCTCAACAGCATATCCCCGTGTAAGTGTACCCTGGCCCATATGCCTACAGCTTTGCCCTATTGCTTTCATTGGGTTTTTTCTTATTAGGGTTTCGACACCATGGGTGCGAAACCCTCTTGTAATCGTTCTGTTTTTTATTAGGGTTTCGACACCATGGGTGCGAAACCCTATAGTAATCGTTCTGTTTTTATTATTATTATTATTATTATTATTATTATTATTATTATTTTTCTTCCGCCTCCTAAATGCGCTTGCCATTCGAACACTGTTGCAGCTAGAGTCTTCAAATTGGCATATAGATAAAACACCTCGCAAGTAATTTTTTTTTTGATCTCATTACCATAACAATGGGTCACGTGACATTTCGGCCATTTTGAAAATAAACTTTAAAATTGAGCTCATTTGCATAAAAAGTGATAAATCAAAATTCTGCTCCAGTCACTTTTTAGACCTTATAGCCTTGCTCCTTCATGCCAAACATCAAGGTGACAGGATTTGCCAATTTTGAGAAGAGATTTTTAAACTATTATTTTTCTGATTTTTCTATGACCTTTGACCTTTCTCTACCTGTGCAGCTAAGCTATGGCAAAGGCTTTTTCTGACCTATGTAAGGGTCTCAGTGGGCTAGCGTGTCTTGAACAATGACCTTTTGGGGACCACATATGAACACCAAAATTGTGGGAATGCCCCTTGACCTTTGACCTTGGCATCATGTAGCACATTATTAAATATGCACATATGCAATTCTGGAGTACAAGATACTGCAACTGGTCTGATTTTTGCTATAAGGAAGCAAACAATGTTTTTGAGGTCAAAGGTCATCCTGGTCACGTGACATTTTGTCAACACACTTTGCTCCTATACTTCTGCCTGTGTACCAAAAATCAGACCCCTAGCTCTATTGGCTAGCCGGAATTAGATATGCGCATAATTAATGAGCGAGGTGATGTGGTACCATATTGTCTTCCATCCAGCCAAATATCAAGGCAGTAGCACTTGTGGTTACTGATTTACAGGCCTATTCGTGAAATCGAGGTCAAAGGTCATCCTGGTCACGTGACTTTTTGCCCAAAATCTTGGCTTCCACACGTCTCCCCATGTACCAACGAGGTCAAAGGTCATCCTGGTCACGTGACTTTTTGCCCAAAATCTTGGCTTCCACACGTCTCCCCATGTACCAAAAATCAGACCCCTAGCTCTATTGGCTTGCCCAGCATTGGCGTTAGCAGCCCCTGTGCACTAATGCTGGCTGAGCATATTCCCTATTCATAAGCTATAGGCTGGCCTCGTACGTAACTCAATGAGATGAAAGCTCGCTTGCTTCACATTCTGAAAAAACTGCTCTGATTTTGCAATGAATCTCATGTTGGCTCTAAAATCAACTTACAACCCATGCTCTATCTTTGTAAGCCACAAACTGAGTGCTGATCAGCTGCTATTCAAGCATAGAGACACGCACTTACTTTTTGAACCGGACTATCTTCGTGGGTAACGGATGACCTTTGACCTAGTAGCTCTACCTTTGACCTTAGCATCTCAACAGCATATCCCCGTGTATGTGTACCCTGGCCCATATGCCTACAGCTTTCCCCTATTGCTTTCATTGCGTTTTTCTTATTATTAGGGTTTCGACACCATGGGTGCGAAACCCTCTTGTAATCGTTCTGTTTTTTATTAGGGTTTCGACACCATGGGTGCGAAACCCTCTTGTAATCGTTCTGTTTTTTATTATTATTATTATTATTATTATTATTATTTTTCTTCCGCCTCCTAAATGCGCTTGCCATTCGAACACTGTTGCACCTAGAGTCTCCAAATTTGGCATATAGATAAAACACCTCGCAAGTAATTTTTTGATCTCATTACCATAACAATGGGTCACGTGACATTTCGGCCATTTTGAAAATAAACTTTAAAATTGAGCTCATTTGCATAAAAAGTGATAAATCAAAATTCTGCTCCAGTCACTTTTTTTTAGACCTTATAGCCTTGCTCCTTCATGCCAAACATCAAGGTGACAGGATTTGACAATTTTGAGAAGAAGATTTTTAAACTATTATTTTTCTGATTTTTCTATGACCTTTGACCTTTCTCTACCTGTGCAGCTAAGCTATGGCAAAGGCTTTTTCTGACCTATGTAAGGGTCTCAATGGGCTAGCGTGTCTTGACAATGACCTTTTGGGGACCACATATGAACACCAAAATTGTGGGAATGCCCCTTGACCTTTGACCTTGGCATCATGTAGCACATTATTAAATATGCACATATGCAATTCTGGAGTACAAGATACTGCAACTGGTCTGATTTTTGCTATAAGGAAGCAAACAATGTTTTTGAGGTCAAAGGTCATCCTGGTCACCTGACCATTTTGTCAACACACTTTGCTCCTATACTTCTGCCTGTGTACCAAAAATCAGACCCCTAGCTCTATTGGCTAGCCCGGAATTAGATATGCGCATAATTAATGAGCGAGGTGATGTGGTACCATATTGTCTTCCATCCAGCCAAATATCAAGGCAGTAGCACTTGTGGTTACTGATTTACAGGCCTATTCGTGAAATCGAGGTCAAAGGTCATCCTGGTCACGTGACTTTTTGCCCAAAATCTTGGCTTCCACACGTCTCCCATGTACCAACGAGGTCAAAGGTCATCCTGGTCACGTGACTTTTTGCCCAAAATCTTGGCTTCCACACGTCTCCCCATGTACCAAAAATCAGACCCCTAGCTCTATTGGCTTGCCCAGCATTGGCGTTAGCAGCCCCTGTGCCTAATGCTGGCTGAGCATATGCCCTATTCATAAGCTATAGGCTGGCCTCGTACGTAACTCAATGAGATGAAAGCTCGCTTGCTTCACATTCTGAAAAAACTGCTCTGATTTTGCAATGAATCTCATGTTGGCTCTAAAATCAACTTACAACCCATGCTCTATCTTTGTAAGCCACAAACTGAGTGCTGATCAGCTGCTATTCAAGCATAGAGACACGCACTACTTTTGAACCGGACTATCTTCGTGGGTAACGGATGACCTTTGACCTAGTAGCTCTACCTTTGACCTTAGCATCTCTACAGCATATTCCTGTGTATGTGTACCCTGGCCCATATGCCTACAGCTTTCCCCTATTGCTTTCATTGCGTTTTTCTTATTATTAGGGTTTCGACACCATGGGTGCGAAACCCTCTTGTAATCGTTCTGTTTTTTATTAGGGTTTCGACACCATGGGTGCGAAACCCTCTTGTAATCGTTCTGTTTTTTATTATTATTATTATTATTATTATTATTATTTTTCTTCCGCCTCCTAAATGCGCTTGCCATTCGAACACTGTTGCACCTAGAGTCTCCAAATTTGGCATATAGATAAAACACCTCGCAAGTAATTTTTTGATCTCATTACCATAACAATGGGTCACGTGACATTTCGGCCATTTTGAAAATAAACTTAAAATTGAGCTCATTTGCATAAAAAGTGATAAATCAAAATTCTGCTCCAGTCACTTTTTAGACCTTATAGCCTTGCTCCTTCATGCCAAACATCAAGGTGACAGGATTTGCCAATTTGAGAAGAAGATTTTTAAACTATTATTTTTCTGATTTTTCTATGACCTTTGACCTTTCTCTACCTGTGCAGCTAAGCTATGGCAAAGGCTTTTTCTGACCTATGTAAGGGTCTCAGTGGGCTAGCGTGTCTTGAACAATGACCTTTTGGGGACCACATATGAACACCAAAATTGTGGGAATGCCCCTTGACCTTTGACCTTGGCATCATGTAGCACATTATTAAATATGCACATATGCAATTCTGGAGTACAAGATACTGCAACTGGTCTGATTTTTGCTATAAGGAAGCAAACAATGTTTTTGAGGTCAAAGGTCATCCTGGTCACGTGACATTTTGTCAACACACTTTGCTCCTATACTTCTGCCTGTGTACCAAAAATCAGACCCCTAGCTCTATTGGCTAGCCCGGAATTGGATATGCGCATAATTAATGAGCGAGGTGATGTGGTACCATATTGTCTTCCATCCAGCCAAATATCAAGGCAGTAGCACTTGTGGTTACTGATTTACAGGCCTATTCGTGAAATCGAGGTCAAAGGTCATCCTGGTCACGTGACTTTTTGCCCAAAATCTTGGCTTCCACACGTCTCCCCATGTACCAACGAGGTCAAAGGTCATCCTGGTCACGTGACTTTTTGCCCAAAATCTTGGCTTCCACACGTCTCCCCATGTACCAAAATCAGACCCCTAGCTCTATTGGCTTGCCCAGCATTGGCGTTAGCAGCCCCTGTGCACTAATGCTGGCTGAGCATATGCCCTATTCATAAGCTATAGGCTGGCCTCGTACGTAACTCAATGAGATGAAAGCTCGCTTGCTTCACATTCTGAAAAAATGCTCTGATTTTGCAATGAATCTCATGTTGGCTCTAAAATCAACTTACAACCCATGCTCTATCTTTGTAAGCCACAAACTGAGTGCTGATCAGCTGCTATTCAAGCATAGAGACACGCACTACTTTTTGAA